>NC_077227.1:41550734-41850734 GCF_027887165.1 Monodelphis domestica
GGAAGAGAAAACCCAAGATAGTAAAAGAGAGAAGTGACTGAACAGGACTGTCTTCCATTAAAGGCCCAGTGTCTCTATAATTTATAGTCACCTGTAATGTGATTTTATTTTTTACTAAAAGTCCAATCTTGATATCCATGAGATTCAGGTCATTTTCCAACTGTTGATTGGCTCGGATGAGGGTCACAACCTCCTCCCTCATCTTCATGAGATCAAGTTCCTCTTGAAAATCCTGGTCATTCTGATCCAAAAGATGTACGAACTTTCGGACAACCACCATAGGGGGATCCTCAGCATTGACTGCAAGAATTAATGCCAGACATGCTAAGATTCAGAGAATATCAATACGATCATGGAAAAAGAAAGTTCTCTGTAGAAATATCTCTACTTACATCCAAGATAGAGATGTATAAGTTTTGAGATTTACCAAAAGCCCATGATGGCTCCAACAATTCTAGTCACACAATAATAGGCCATTAAAAACAAACATAGGGCCAAGAATGAATAAAACAGCCATAATAATCCTGTCATTTCTTGACTGGGGGAATTTTTGATAAGTGTTCAAAAAATATGAACAGTTCTCAAATGAAGAATTCAAACCAATAATAACTCTATGGAAAACTGGTTTCAATTACTAAAAATGAGAGAAAGTTGAATCAAAAATTCTAGAGATTTTATCTCACTAAGAAAATTGGAAAAGATAATAAACAATGGAAATTGTCACAGTTGGAGTAACTGTGTAAAGATAAATACACAGTAGATGGAGTTTTGAATTGGTCCAGCCATTCTGGGAAGCAATCTGGAATTATGATAAAAAAAAATAGTATCTAAATGCCCATACTGTTTGACCCACAGATATCATTAGGAGGTATATATTCCAAGAATATTAAAAAAAAAACAGAAAGGTCCCAGATACACAAAAATAGTACTAGCAACATTTTCTGGTAGCAAAAATTTGGAACAAAAGGACAATAGATTGGAATATAATAAATTGTGGTACATGAATTTAATGGAATACTACTACGCCAGAAGAAACCAAAAAAGAGATGAAGTGGAAAATAAATAGGAATGAATAGGAAAATGAATAACTCATGTCTACAATGAAAACAGAAACAAAACAAAATTGAACACTATGTAATACAATGAACAACACTGACCCCAAAGAGAAGATGAGAAAATGTACTTTTCTCCCCTCTTTGCAGAGGACAGGGAAGGAGCAAGGGCATGAAATATTATTTACATTTACTGTGAACACAGCTGGTATGCTAGTTGGTTTTTCTGAAATTTTTTTCTTTGCTATGCAACAGGTTCCCCATTACCATCTCAATACAGCAGTTAACTTACTGAGTGTTTTGTAGTCATCCCGAGCTTTGTTTGCCCGAATAAAGGCCTGGATTTTTATTATTTCTTTTATCTAAAGAATTAAGGAAAAAAGAAAAAAAATCATGTTCTCATTAAGACAATAAAAACAGCAAAACTATTATACTGGGAAGTCACAAGAGGGTTCTTACATGGTCTCTGAAATACTGTAACCTGTCTTTATAGCGCTTTCTAGCTTGATGCATTCTTGCCAGGGACTGAATCTGTGAAAAAGCAACAAAGAAAAACGGATAATCTCTTTCTACCCTAACCCTTGCCAAAGAGAGGAATATCATTTTTAAGACTATATAAACCAACATACCTTTATAACTTCATCTTTATGAGAGTGGAGGTATCCTAAACGATCTTGATATGCCTTCTTTTGCTTGTACCCCCGCCACTGAGACTGAAACCATCAAAAATCAAAATGCAATTGGTTTTCTCTAGTCATTGGGATAGAACCTCTTTCCTAGCCTGACTCAGTATGTGAATGTAGGTGAAGATACAGCATCACAACTTCCATTTTCTATGTAACTTTCTATATAACTTCCATTTTCTATATAACTTTCCATTTTCTATATCACCTTATATTTATTTTGACTCTTCAAAACTCTTTCATGCATACTATCGCATTTAATTTGAAACTTACAAAAAACCAGTTAGTGGCAACTATCATTTATTTTCATGTTTAGAGATAAAGGGACTATGGATCAGAGAGGGTATCTTGCTTGTACAAATGAACAAGAGAGCCAATACTAGAATCCAGGTCTCATGATTTCATATCTATTACTCTTTCCAATATGTCCTCCTATTCATTAGTTTCATTTGAAATCAAATATTGTTCAAAACAAAATAGTTGATACCCTCTGACCTAGTCTTCCTTAAACACAAAGAAGGATAAGAATAAAAATACCTCAAATTTACGTAGGAATTGATACTCTTACAAGGTACTTTCCAGACATTGTCTCATTGGATCTTCACAATAGCACTATGAGGATGGTAGTATAAAAAGTACTATCTCCATTTTCACAAAAGGAAACAGGCTCAAAAAGGTTAAATAATTTGACAAAGGTTACTTAGGTAATAAATAACAAGACTAAAACTAGAACACAGGTCCTCTTGGTTCCACATCTAGTATTCTTTTAAGGTAGTAAAAATGTCAGGTCTGCTTCTTACTTGATAATAGATTTTTATACCTAGTAGCCAGGGCTTTCTTGATGCTGACCACTAGGTGTGAAAGTCTAACATTATGGATTACAACTACAGATCACAGAAATGAGGGATCATAGATACCAAAAAGATAAAAGAACTATCTGAGAAAATCAATTATAAAAGTTGAACTTTCTACCTACTCAGTATTAAAAAGCTCATCCTGCACAGAAAACTTTTAAACAAAGTACCTGAATGCAAATGATAGCAGGGACTTGCTTCTTGAGGAAATTCATCCGGGACCTAAAATCCTGACGAACTAGGTACCCACGACAAGAAGCCTGAAGCTTGGTGATTAGGCTCTCGTTGGCCAGCCACAATTGTTCCCGGTTGTAGGCAGCTGTCACCCCAGAGATGGAACTCTTCAACAACAAATTGAATAATATCAGAGTTATTGCATTAAAAACAAGAGAACTTAAAAATATAAATGATATAAAAGCATCATTCATGACAAAGAAATCCAGTTTCACAACGCATAATATAAATCCATTCTAGTTCTTCCTCAAAGGACTAGCTCACTGTTTTCCAATGTCCATTTTCCATGGCCAACTCCAGACACTTTTAGAATTTTCTTCCTTTTAAAAAGATTTCATCATCAGAATCTTATTGATTTTTATCTTCCAATATGTTTATCTTCCCTAATGTCATACCATCAGATTCATCTATTCCTGTCTATGATTCTAAGAACCAGAGTTAACAGCATTACTTAATACTTGATAGTTTTTAATTAATTCTGTGCAATTCTTAATTAAGCCGCAAAGATATTAATTTCAAGTTAGAGCTACAAGATAAAAACAACCTAGTTCACTTTACTCAGAACTTGATCCTTTAGCCCTCTAACTCTTTTTTGGACAAGGACTGTGTGCCTAAATATGTTTAATAGCTTAAGAAGGTTCTCAACTGCATTTTTATCACTAGGTCTTGGTGGAGGACAACTCATTTCTAAACTTTCACTTCACTTCCTGTCACTGGTTACTCTAATCTTACCTAATGATTGACGTCATACCAAGATACAATCTTCCCTGTTGTCAACCTCCAAAAGGATATGACTGAACACTATTAAGATGGAATCCAATTTGCTACTAGGAAGTTCTCAACAAAAGAGATCTTGGACACAACTCCGTCATTTTACTAGCAAGGAAACAGGCCTAAGTAAGTTTCTTGCAATTAACCAGAACAGAACTAGAACTAGAACCACTGTACTAAAACATCAAAATAATGACACTTTCCTCCTAGCCATAGGTCACTAGAAATCCACATTCTGGAAAAAACTCTTTTTCCTTTACCTTTACGAAGATGTCTACTATGGCCAGCAATGATTGATCATTTCATCATATCTAATTTTAAATCGGTCATTAGAAACAAATCAACAATTATGTTTCTTTTAAAACTACATAATTCAGATATTTTTGAGGAATCTAAATAGTCTTCATTATAATTAATTAGGTTAGACTTGGGAGCTTTAATATACAATTCCTACATCCTGGTTTCTCATTTAAAGTTTTGCCACCATACCATCAATATTCAATCTGAATGCAAAACCATTATCTAACCAACTGGAGAGGAAATAATTCTTATTTTAGAATAGGGCCTCTCTTTCATAAAGCCACCTACCTGGATCTCCTCCCGAGAGAGTTGGGTTGTATTTTGCACAAAGCCTGGGGGCTCATCCCACCCGCCTTCTTTGGTTTCCAAGTGGTGGTAATAATGGTACCCGCCTTTCACCCAGTGCTTCATCCACTTGCTATTATTGTCGCCTAGAAGCAAGGAAAAATAAATAAAATTTCATTTAATCAAATATTTAATAAGCATCTATTTTGTGTACAGGACTGGTTCTATCTTTTATCTCCAGCAGTTAGCCCAATGCTGGCACAAAGTGCTTAATAAATTCTTGTTGACCTACAAGGTGATAGAAAATATCATAAAACTATACATTTATAAAGCATTTTAAAATTTAAAGTCTTTCATACACATTCTCTCATTTGATTCTCAAAACAGTTTGACTGGGGACAGCCAGGCTGCTCAGTAGTTAAAGAGAAAGGCCTAGAGACAGGTCCTAGTTTCCAATCTGGCCTCAGAAACTTCCTAGCTGTGTAACCCCAGGGCAAGTCATTTAACCCCCAAAGCCTACCCATTACCATTTTTTTGGCTTGAAATCAATACACAGCATTGAATCTAAGATGGCAGATATTAGTTGAAAAAATAATATAGAAAAGTGAGTTATTTTATTATTCCATTGCCTATCTGTGTCAAGCACCATGAGGCTGATGTCTTAGATACTTGGGTAATTCTGGGAGGAAAAATGAGGCTAGAAGGAGGGTCTCTAGGAGGAGAAGAGATACATCCATGGGCTATATGTAAAAGAAGACATACATGAAGAAACAGAAACCCAGAAATAAATGTGGAGGCAGTATGATGCCTAGAGAGAGAACATTGGTTCTAGAGCGAGAGGATTTGGTAATGGTTTAAGAAGGTAAATATTAAAAAAAAAATGTAGGTGGGACATGTATTATTATTATTCCCATTTTACAAACCAACATAGTATCTCACAAGTATCCACTTCTACATTTATTTAATTCATACAAATGGCATAAGAATAGTCAAAACACAGGAGAAACTTTCATTTGTCAAAAGTATTATCTAAGTTTTAATTTACTTTCAATAAAATTAAATGAATGTAATATGGGACCCATTTTCTTTCCCAGGTTCTTCAGAGACCAAAACTCCACTGGGTAGACCTAGAAATTTAAGCAGTTATTTAGCCTCCCCAAAAGTAGAATGAGGCAGTTCCTAGTTTAACACTTCTCTGTTTCTTTTACAAATGGTGATGCAATGAACCTCTTAGATAAACAGAATCACAGATTGCTCCCTTCATTATTTCTTATTCCTACATCTAGATCTTACATCCTAGAGATTCTATAATGTCTACAAATTGAATGAAAAGTCTTATTTTTTAACCCACTATTTTAACAGATAAAAAAAAATTACAGCTGTCTAAAGACTTACCTAATCTTATCAAGGAAGTCACACTTACCTGATTCAGTCCTTCTTCCATACCAACCTCTGAAGTAATCAACATAGTTGCCCACCAATGGTCTTTATTGGCAGCAACGAATGGGATACTTGATGTACAATAGAAATGCTTTCAGAGTAAGGATAGTTTCCTTCTTTCAAAGACGGTGTGCTATAACCATAAAGTTCTTTCCCAAATTCTTATCCGTTAATTTTCCTCATAAAAAAATACATTCTTATTTTTCTATTTACCTGCTGCAAGTTTTTTCTTCTTCATATCTTCAAGGTCTCTCTGATAAGATTCGGCACATTCAGGGGTGACTCCATACAGGCCAACATCAGGAGAACGAAGGGCACTGAGGGTCTGGGCAACATCACCAGAATCAACTGCTTCATTAATAGCCAAAACTCCTAAGGCAACTGACACAAGTAGGAGGGATTATTAGAAACATTAAGAATTTAGCTATGAGGAACAAAATACCCAAAGAAAACACAAAGGCATATCAAAAGTGACACAGAATAAGAAAGAGAAACAAAAGAATATGTATACTAACTACAACTACTTAAGAGAAGACATTACATAGCAACCAAACTCTGGTCAATGGCTAGTACTAACTTGTTAAAATTAAAGCACTGACAAAGATGGTGGCCTAGGAATACTAGATCGCAAACTATATTTGATGTAATCACCAAAACAATTTGGTACTGGCCAAAAAATAGTGGTGGAGCAGTAGAATGAATTAGGTACATAAAACCTAATGATCATAGTGATTAAGTGTTTGATAAATCAAAAGATCCAAACTTCTGGAACAAGAATTCACTGAAAAAAACTACTGGGAAAATTAGAAAACAGTATGTCAGAATCTAGGGATAGAATAACATCTCACATCTTATACCAAGATATAGTCAACATAGGCTCATGATTTAAATATAAAGGGTATTACAATAAGCAAATTCAGGGACCACAGAATAGTTTACCTATCAGATCTATGGAGAAAGGAAGAATTAAGGACCAAACAAGAGATAGAGCATTACAGTTTGTAAAGTGGATAATTTTTATTATTATTACATTTAAAAGGTTTTGTACAAACAAAACTAATGCAACCAAGATTAGAAAAAAAACAAAGCTGGGAGAAAATTTTTTATATCAAGTATCTGTTATAGGTCTCATTTCTCAAATATAGGAAATTAAGTCAAATATATAAAAATATAACATTCTCCAATTAATAATTGGTCAAATGATATAAACAGTAAGTGAACATAAAGAAGTCAAAGCTATTTATAGTCATATGAAGAAAAATGCTCTAAATCACTCATTTGCGATTAGAGAAATGCAAATTAAAACAACTGAGGCAAGGCCCCCATCAGAATGGTCAATATGACAGAAAAGGAAAATGATAAATGTTGGAGGGGATTTGGGATAATTGCGACACTAAGGCACTGTTGGTGGAGTTATGATTTAATCAAACCATTCTGGAGAACAATTTGGAACTATCACCAAAGGACTTCAAAACTCTGCATACCTTTGTTCCAACAATATCACTAGGTCTGTATCCCAAAAAGATCCATATCACCCTCCAAAAAGGGGGTTGGGGTGGGGAGAAGACCTGTCTGCACAAAAATAGAGCAGTTCTTTTTGTGGTGGCAAAGAATGGGATATTGAAGGGATATTCCTCAATTGGGGAATGGCTGAACAAGTTATAGTATATGGTTGTAAATGAATAATACTATACTATAAGAAATGATAAGTAGAATGATTTCAGAAAAATCTGGAAAGACTTACAGGAACTGATACAAAGTAAAGTGAGTAGAACCAGAAAAACATTGCACATATTGACAGCAATATTTTTTGAAGAACAATTGTGAATGATCATGTTATTCTCAGCAATGCAGTGATCCAAGACAATCCCAGAGATTCATGATGAAAAATGCCATCTGTCCTCAGAGAAAGAACTGATGGAGTGTGAATGAAGACTGAAGTATACTATACTTCCCTTTCTTTTTTTTTTTTTTTGTTTGACATCTTTTTCACAAAATGACCAATATGGAAAGATGTTTTACAAGATTGGACATGTAAAATCTATACCATAATGTTTACCATCTCAGGGAGGGGGAGGGTAATGAAGGAGTAAGGGAAGGATGGAAAGAACTTGGAAATTAAAAATTTTAGAGAAAATTAATATTAAAATTGTTCTTACATGTAATTGGGGTGGAGGGGGGGGAATATAATATTTTGAAAAAATTAAGAGGGCAGGTAGGTGGCTCAGTGGATAGAAAGCCAGGCCTAGAGATGGAAAGTCCAGGATTCAAATCTAGCCTCAGACACTTCCTCCCTGGGTGACCTTGGGCAAGTCACTTAACTGACTTGCACTGACTAGCACTTACTGCTCTTCTTTCTGCCTTAGAACCAATACAAAGAAGGGAAGGGTTAAAAAAAAAAGCACATAAACAAAAGACAAATTACAAAAGGGTAAAAAGCCTATATAATAAGTCTTCTTCCAAAAACAACCACTCTGTTATGTTTTTGTTAACTGTTAGCTGGTAATTTCCATGGTGATTTAGGCTTGTCTTGTTACATTTAAAAAATCAATACAAAAGAAGAACATTAAAGACAATGTAGATTTATAAATTTATCCACATATTTGTTCTCATATACAATATATCTCACATACAACTGGGTCACAATGGAGACTGATACAACCTCATTTTGGCATTCTCCTAAGAATACTAAAGATAAATGATACAAAACAAAAATTAGAAAACAATACATACATTTTTGTGCCTCTTCTGTGTCTCTGTTTGCCTGCCAGATCCCATTTTGAATTTCATCCAGCCATAGCACAGCTGATTCATCCTGAATTTCCTAAGAATTGGTAAAGAAGAGACCACTATTAAATGCCCAAATGAAATGCAAACTGAAGGTGTAGATGTTAATGGCCATATGACTAATAGCTCATTCCTAAACAAAATATAATGATGTTACTCTGGTCTAAAAGGAAAGTGTCATTGAAAATTTGTCTATTCTTAGCAGTAGTTAATGACAGGCTGGTGAGCAAAAAAGCTCTCTCTGGTCATTGCCTCCTCAGGCTACCGAAACGCTCTTTTGTTCTCAGAGGGACAAACTGCGCAGCACATGGTTCTAGCAGGTTCTCCCAATTGGAAAAGTTCCAAAGATGATGTAAGAACAGACTGCAGTTTCTGCAAAGGACCAGACTAGCTGACTACTAATCACTATGGGAAATAAAAAACAAATTTGAGATGTTTGTGGCCCCTCAACACAATGACAGTAATGGAATGAAGGAAAAAAACATTTCAAATACTGAATTGTTGGTGCTCTAAAACTGAAGCTTCACAGAAAGACATCTCACAAGCTGTCATCAAAGAGGCAAATGAGGAAGTTAATATCATATTTTACCCCAAAGCATTCAAACACATTCTTCCATGGGATGGGGGAGTCCAATGTTTGTATGCTATTCAAATCATGAATATTTTTTCCAAGAAGAGAGAGTTTGTAAGGTTTTGGCTGTGGCACACACCCAACATTAACCTCAAAACGAGGCTAATTACATCTTTTTCTTTTTTTCATTGAAAGTTATTTAGTCAATTTTGAACGTTATTCCTTGGTTACAAGAATCATATTCCTTCCCTCCCCCCACCCTTCCTGTAGCTGACACGCAATTCCACTGGGTATTATATGTGTCCTTGATCAAAACCTATTTCCATATTGTTGGTGTTTACATTAGGATGATCATTGAGAGTATTCATTCCCAATCATATCCCCATCCACCCATGTGATCAAGCAGTTGTTTTTCTTCTGTTTCTACTCCCACAGTTTTTCCTCTGAATGTGGATAGTGATTTTTCTCATAGATCCCTCCATGATGTTCAGGGTCACTGCATTGCCACTAATGGAGAAATCCATTACATTCGATTGTACCACAGTGTATCGGTCTCTGTGTACAATGTTCTCCTGGTTCTGCTCCTCTCACTCTGCATCACTTCCTGGAGGTTGTTCCAGTTCACATAGAATTCCTCCACTTTATTATTCCTTTTAGCACAATAGTATTCCATCACCAACATATACCACAATTTGTTCAGCCATTCCCCAACTGAAGGGCATCCCCTCATTTTCCAATTTTTTGCCACCACAAAGAGTTGTGAATTTTAGATTTTCTCTACCCCTACTTAAGGATTAAGTGTTGAGGAGGATGGCCTATAACTGACGTGTGCTAGCAAGTAACAAATAAACAACTGACAGACCCCCTGGGCTGTCCTAAGTCAAGCTTAAGCTACAATTGGTACATGTGAGACACAGGAAGTGATGTAAAGAACTGTCTATATATTTCGAGTCATTTCCTCTCTCTCACTCTGGCGGAGACGTTGGGCTTTCAGCGTTGGGAGCTCGTGACGGCGTTCTTAGGCTGATTTCTCTTTTCCCTTACCTCCTAAAGCGTTATCCTCCTACGAGGTCCCTCATCTCGGAGGAGGGCTCATGGCTGGAAGCCAAGCTAGATTGAGAAGGCCCCCTGGCCTAGGCCTCTGAACTCCTACCTGGCTTGCCAGAGCAGTCCAATTCCCTTTCCCCTTTCTCTCTTCTTCTTATTTTCTTCCTACTATTGTAATTAAACCACCATAAAAAATCTCAAGCTGACTTGAGTATTTTATCTGGATTGAATTTTAATCCCTGGTGAACACTAGTATAATATATTTTTACCCCTTACAGAGTGCAGCTATAAATATTCTTTTACAAGTCTTTTTCCTTATTATCTCTTTGGGGTACAAACCCAGCAGTGCTATGGCTGGATCAAAGGGCAGATAGTCTTTTATCACCCTTTGGGCATAGTTCCAAATTGCCCTCCAGAATGGTTGGATCAATTCACCACTCCACCAGCAATGCATTACTGTCCCAACTTTGCCACATCCCCTCCAGCATTTATTACTTTCCATTGCTGTCATGTTGGCCAATCTGCTAGGCGTGAGGTGATACCTCAGTTGTTTTGATTTGCATCTCTCTGATTGTAAAAGATTTAGAACACTTTTTCATGTGCTTATTAAGTTTTGATTTCTTTAAATGAAAATTGCCTAGTCATGTCTCTTGCCCACTTATCAATTGGAGAATGGCTTGATTTTTTTGTACAACTGGTTTAGCTCTTTATAAGTCTGAGTAATTTGACCTTTGTCAGAGGTTTTTGTTATGAAGATTGTTTCCCAATTTGTTGCTTCCCTTCTAATTTTGGTTGCATTGGTTTTGTCTGAACAAAATCTTTTTAATTTGATGTAATAAAAATTATTGATTTTATAGTTTGTGATTTTTTCCTAGTTCTTGCTTGATTTTAAAATCTTTCCTTTCCCAAAGATCTGGCATGTATACTATTCTGTGTTCACCTAATTTACTTATAAGTTTCCTTCTTTATATTCAAGTCATTCACCTATTCTGAGTTTATCTTGGTGTAGGGTGTGAGATGTTGATCCAAAACTAATCTCTCCCATACTGTCTTCCAATTTTCCCAGCAGTTTTCTAGCAGTTTGTTTTTTTTTAATAGTGGATTTTGGTTCCAAAAGCTGGGATCTTTGGGCTTATCATAGACTCTCTTGCTGAGGTCACTTATCCCTAGTCTATTCCACTGATCCTCCTTTCTGTTTCTTAGCCAGTAGCAAATTGTTTTGATGACCACTGCTTTATAGTATAGTTTGAGATCTGGGACTGCAAGGTCTCCTTCCTTCACATTGTTTTAAATGATTTCCCGGGACATCCTTGAACTTTTGTTCTTCCAAATGAACTTTATGGTTTTTTCTAATTCAGTAAAAAAGTATTTTGGTAGTTCAAAGGGTATGGCACTAAATAAGTAAATTAATTTGGGCAGGATTGTCATTTTTATTATGTTAGCTCATCCTACCCATGAGCAATCGATGTTTTTCCAATTGTTTAGATCTAATTTTAATTGCATGGAGAGTGTTTTGTAGTTGTGTTCATATAGTTCCTGTGTTTGTCTTGGAAGATAGATTCCTAAGTATTTTATGTTGTCTAGGGTGATTTTAAATGGAATTTCTCTTTCTAATTCTTGCTGCTGAGATGTGTTGGAAATATATAGACATGCTGATGACTTATGTGGGTTTATTTTGTATCATGCAACTTTGCTAAAGTTGTTATTTTGACTAGTTGATTCTCTAAGGTTCTTTAAGTAGACCATCATTCATATCATCTGCAAAGAGTGATAGCTTGGTCTCCTCACTGAGACTAATTACATATTAACAGACAATAAATAAGTTACTTATGTGGGGGGCATTTTAGAATAAACTATCTGTGGGTACTCATATCATCAACTGATGACAAAAAATACCAAAAATGAAACCAAATTAGAAAAAAAAAGATAAAAAGGACACTGGATGTAATTACAGAAGCATCAATTCAAATTCTTTACTAAACCATCAATTTTGAAAGATGAGAAACTGAAAAAATTAAAGACATGAGTCCTCCCATCATTTCCTTTTTTTCTTTTCCAAGGTTTTATTAATATTTCCACAGTACACCTTCCTCTCCTCCTCCTCCCTGGGAACCATCCCATAGGAAAAACAGTATTTTTTACAGAGAGGGGAAAATGTCAGTACAACTGAAACCCACCCTCTAAGAAGAGTAGGTATAGCTGTCTTCTATCTCTTCTTTTCAGTCATGCTAGATCACTATAATTTTGTGACATTTACTTTTGATTTTTTGATGTATCCTCCCCACTTAGTAAGTCACTATGGATGTTGTGAAGTCACTGTGAATACTTATTTCACTCCACATCATTTCATGTAGATCTTTCCAGGTTTTTCTGTATTCATCACATATATCATTTCTTACAGCACAGTAGTATTCCATTATATTAATATATCACATTAATTTTGCCACTCCCTAATTCAAAGGCATTTACTTTGTTTCCAATTCCAAATTATCACAAAAAGTATTTCAGTGGAGTCAGGAGAACCTGGCATCAAATCTGACTTCAGTTTGCCTAGACCTTACCCTTCTATCTCAATTATTAAGAAGGCCTAAAATAAAAGGGTTAAAAAAAGGTGTTGTTATATATACTCTGGAATATATAGGGACTTTTTTTTTTTATTAGTGGCTTCCTTGGGGTATAAGTCCAGGAATGGAGTCTCTGGTTCAAAAGGTGTGGACATTTAAATCATTTTATTTGCATAATTCTAACTTGCTTGTAACCATTTCACAGCTCCACCAACAATGCATTAGTTTGCCTATCTAGCCACAATCTCTCCAATGATGATCATGTCTTTTTTTTTTTGCCAATTTACAAAATATGAGGTGAAATCTCAGGGTTCCAATTTTTATTTCTTGTATTATTAGTTCCTTGAAGCACTCTTTCACGTAGTTGTGAATATTTTGCAGTTCTTCTGAGAATTGTTCATATCCTTTTACCATTTATGTAATGGGAAATCATTACATACATCATTACTTAAAAGTTTAACTGATGTGAAACTTAACTACAATGGGTCTAGAAATGCCTGAAGCAGCAAACACCTCATATGCTCCTGATAAGCAAAGAAATATAAAAACTGCAGACAACACTGCTTTAAACCAAAAGCTCATTTGCCAAACATTACTCAGGAGAATGAAGAAGACTGACATCTCAAAAACCACTGAAAAGTAATTTAGAATTTTAGAATAAGGGGAACAGTCTCCGAGAAATTCAGACTTAGAATCTGATGTGAAACCAGATGAGACAGATCATTCTGAGAGCTGTGTGGATAAAATTGGAAGGAGGTTAACAAATAGATATTAAATCAAAAATCTCTCAGTGCTTCTACAGTGATCTATTCTCATTAGCACCAATAGTGGAATGATTAGTATGGAGTCACCTTTCAGGTAAGACACACAGCCAGCTTAGATTTACAACTATGAGAAAACTCCCCACACATATATCCTAGGTCCTTGGTTGGTTCCCCTATAATTTCCCAGTCACACAGGATTAGGTTCAAATAATGCTCAACTTCCACAATCACTGCTTCCTTAAAGTCTGTGCAGAAAAGAGCAAAATTTGACCAAAAGTTGCCATGGGGTGCTTAACATATCATTAGCATCCATTTACATTCAGGGCTTGCTCTCCCCCCTCCACACACACACACACACATACACAGGAGGGAGTCAACCTTGGGTAAAAGTCAATTCACTGGAAACAAAGGGCAACAATAGCCCAAACAAATGATTCCTTCCTTAGTAAGTAAACAAGATAAAGAGCATCCTGAGAACCTTTCCCTTCCCCTTCCCTTACCTCTTCACCATACCCCCTTGCTGCTTCTTTCTCTGGTCACTCTGCTACCATTCCTCTTATAATAAAGCATGTTCCCTCAGTATAGAGTCAGTCAATTCTTCAGATAAGACTCAATTCCATCAGGCCCAAATCAAATGGGAAAGGACCATAAGGGCAACTGCACATTCTCCAATCTCCTTAGAGTCAGATTCCAAACAAGGATATCAAATCAAATCAGTAAATAGAGACTGAGCATCTATGCCATGGAGGATGTGAAAAAGAGTAAAGCAAGACCTTTATTTACCCTGAAGGCACTTAAAATGGAGCTGGTTATTAATACATATATACAAAAAAGAAAAGGAGATTTTAAATGGTTCAAAACAGCAATAAAAGGGCTGACCAAAAGGTTATGACAAGACACTAAAAGCTTAACTGGACCCTTTCTGATCATCTCATTATTGTCTGGGCATAAAAACCAAACCATCCATATTTCAGTTTCAAACTTTCTTGAGAAAGCAGGATATAGAATTGGAAAACATGGATTCCAGGGGCAATTCTGGCATAAAGCAGCTTTCAGATCCAAAACTAATCTCTGATCCTCTCTGAATATAAATAAATACAAAAACAGTTATATTGTCTAATCTTCCAAGGTTTGGGTGAAATGAATATTTGGTAAACCTTAAAGCAGTCTATCAATACAAGCTCTTCATTGGGGTCCTTCATTCAGCTCACACTTCAACTCAAGCAGAATCTGCCTTAACAAAGAACAGTACATTCTCATGATCAAAAGGGAAACAGTCCTTAAAATCTTTATACAGTGCAGGAAAAGAACTGGGCTTTTATTTGGTTGGTTTTTAGAGCCTTGTCAAGGCTGATCCCTCCCCATATGCTTCTCATCCCTTAAAAGAAAGCCCAGACCTACACTATCATCTAGACTAGTCACCCAAGTTCAAAATCTTGGAACGCCTCTCTTAGCCTCTTATACGATGAGTTGCTAAATCTTAGAGAACCTACCTCCACAACATCTTTCTTATCTATCAATATTTCTCATTCCCTTCACTCTCAGCTTATACACATCAGCCCAAGGATAACAACCACAACAAAGATCTACTATGTGGTAGATACTATGTCTCTTACAAACATGATTGAACCTGATCCTCACAACAAACCTAGGTGATAGGTGCTACTATTATCTCCTTTTTATAGATGAGGAAGATGAAGCAAACTGAGGTTCTGTGACTTTCACTCATCACATACTTTCTAGTTACCTATTTGAATCTTGTTGTGCCTCCCAATAGAAAATAAGCTCCTTTGTGGTGGAGACTTCTATTTTTTTCTTTAATTCTCCAGGACCACCTTCCCTGTCTTGTGAATAGTGGGCATTTAATAAACATTCACTGACCTGAACTGAAGAACCTTCTCTATAATATCCTCCCCCAGGAGCAATCCAGACTCTGACTGAAGACATGCAATGCTACCCTGAGGCATCCCATTCCATTCCAGGGCAAAACTCAACTACTAAGATATGTTGCACTACACGACAAAATCCATTCTAAACCCTAAACTGATACATGACCTAGAGATTTAAAAAAAAAATCAAATCATAAACAAATTAGAGGAACAAGGAAATTTCCTTTTCAATCTATAGAAAGGAGTAGAGTTCATGACCAAATAAGAGATGAGTAAAATTCAGAAAGTAAAATAGATAATTTTGATTACATAAAATTTAAAGTTTTTTGCAATAAACAAAACCAATGCAGATAAAATTAGAAAGGATATAATTAAAAGGAAATAATCTGGGAGAAATTTAGAGCAAACATCACTACAAATGTCTCATTTCCAAGATTGGAAAGTATGCCATACCAAAATGATTTGAAGAAACTAGGGTTGCTTGATTCAATTTAACAAAAATGTTTAAAGGTTATTAGGTGAAAGAGATATCAGGCTTGTACTGCCTGATCCCAGAAAGTAGGGTTAGAATCAACAGAAAGAAAAGAAAAACCAATGGTTTCTGAGAACCAATAGTATGTTCAATGATAGGAAAAATATAATTATCTACCATCCAAAATGAACTCTAAGAACTATTAAATGTGATTAGTACCTAGAAGCACATGAATTATAGAAAAATGAAAGATGTCCTGAATAAGGAAGCCTTCATCTAATAAACTACTTATTAAGCTCCTAAATAAATGTAGATATGTGCTGATACAATCATTCCTCATAAAGAGAAGGGACAGAGAATGAAAATGATTTGGAGGACAAGAGAAAGAGAGAAAAGGGGGGTATAAAGTAATACTCAAGAAGAAGGAAAAGAAACAGTTAAGAAAAGGCAAAAGTTAAAGAGAAAAATATATGAGTATGTGCATACATTCAAACCTTGAGGAGCAGTTCACCCTATCTACATTCCTTCACTCTTTTATCTACCATCATTCTCATCTACCTAAGCTACATTATAGTCTATACATTTGTGCATGTAAATATATATCTATATCTATATCTATCTATCTATATCTATATCTATATATAATTTTTTATCTGTCTCTAAAGTCCATCAAAAGTCATTCTCCTCCAGGAAGGTATTCTAAGAACTCTCATAGCATTCTAATTTCCATCTCTCTAATGCATGTGGTTGAGTTGTTTCTTTTGTGACTGACTCTTTGTGATCGTCTTTGTGGTTTTCTTGGCAAATCCTGGAATGGTTTGCCATTTCCTTCTCCAGCTCATCTTACAGCTAAGGAAACTTAGGCAAACAAGGGCTAAGTGACTTGTACAAGTCACACAGCTAGTAAGTAAATCTGAGACTAGATTTAAACTCAAGTCTTCCCGATTCCAGGTGGGGTACTTTATCCACCTACCTTTTCTCCTCTAACACATTATTCATTTATTAAATCTTATAGTTATTTGTGCATGTAACTTATTTGCTTACTGATATGTACCACACAAGAGCAAGAATATCTTTTCTAAGCTTTTTTAAAAAATTTCCCCCAGCACTTAGCATGTTTTATATCATATTAGAAGCTTAATAAATGTAAACAGAATGACTATTGCAGAACCTTTCCTGGTACCACCTAATGATTTGGCCTTTTTTTTTTTTTGCTATTTTTCTAGATTGCAAAAGGTTCAGAAGCCAAATTTCTTCTAAGTGAAAAATTTCTGGAAATTGTTTCTCTTCTTAAAATCAAGTGATTGCTGATTTTGTTTTGTTTTGTTGGGGGAAGAGGGGTGAGATTAGAATACATATGTTGACAATTGCCTTAATATTTTAAATTCAGTTACTAATAAGATAAAAAACAGCTATAAAATGAGTTTCTTGATAGACCAAGAATACCCAATAGCCATTAGAAAACTGCTTCAATAAGTTTACTAGAGAGATCAGAACTTCAAAAGCTCGAATTAAGATCCTTTCTGTGGCTAAATTTGGTGACTGATTCAAATTTCTAAAACTACTCCCAAGAGGGGCTCAGGACTTAAGCTCATAACTAAAAAAGGCAATTTAATCCCATCTAGAGTCATTCAGCTAAGGATGGTGTACTACTCCACTATTTCTTTATTCTATTTTATGAACTTTTTAAAAAATTCATTATTTCACATTCAAAAAGAGGGTACCCTCTGATCTGAGCAGGAGTAATTCTGGAGATGGGATTCCTGTTCAGATATGAGTTGGATCAGACAGTCTCCAAAATCCCTTCCAATATGAAATTCTGGGACTCTCTGAGGTGAGTGGAGTTACTCCCTGAAAATCCCCGAGTTTCAGAATGCTAAAAACAGAAATCAATCCCTTCCCAATCCCCTAAACTCATGCTGGTCAAAGACAGCAAAACATAGAATATACTTTTAGGATATTGTATTCAAGTCTATCAACCAATATTGCTGCATGACAGGCAAGTATGTAATTCTTGCTTTTTTGCAGCACTACTTATTTTCAGGTAAGTGAGTTGACTCTCATAATGCCATTGTTAATCATAAAACAAAAACTAAATCAATCGTATTCCTAGGAATTGTAAAAATATCTGTATATGCCATTAATTCCTTAAAAAGATATTCTTAAAAAATAAAAATGTTAAAGCAAATTTCCAATGTTTGGATGTTATTTTCTAACTCAGGGTATATTATATGGAAGCCACAGGGTAATGTCAATTTGGACTACCTGTTTGTCAAAAATAAAAGTCTATATTTTTTTAATTAAATTCTATTTTTTCAAATCAATAAAAAGTTTCTTTTCAATATCCACCCCTTTAGAAACACTCTCTCTCTCTCTCTTTCTCTCTCTCTCTCTCTCTCATTACACATGTATAATTAAACAAAGCAAATTCTGGTGCTGGCTATGCCCCTTTGTTCCCAAAGTGTCAATGTCCACCCTGAGTCCATTCACTCTGTTTTATCATGAGTCCTTTAAATCTGGTTGATCACTGTGCGGATCAGATTTAGTGGTAACTACTAAATCTTCTATGATCCTGACTGTGGCACCTCAGTACTTGAATTCTTTCTCTATCATTGCTCAAAGTATTTTTGCTTTGACCTGAAAGTTCTAGATTTTGGTTATGATAGTCCCGAGGGTTTTCATTTGAGGATTTATTTCAGAAGACAGCCAGGAGATCCTTTCTATTCTGATTTCTTCAAAGATGATGTCTAGGCTCTTTTTTTGGTCATGGTTTTCAAAGAACTCAATGATATTTAAATTATCTCAACTAAATCCATTTGTCAGTTGCTTTTGATACAAGATTCCTTGTACTTTCTTCTATTTTTTTTTCAGTCTTTTGACTTTTAATAGTTCTTATTTTTTCATGGAGTCATTAACTTCAATTTGGTCTATTCTATTTTCCAAGTTGCTTGTTGCTCAAGTAAGGTTTTTATACTTGGATATGTATAATTGAAAATCTATGTTATCCTAAAAAAGAACTACATTTCCTGGGAGCCCACTGACTTTCTGTCCTTACATACTTCCTGTAAACAGGGTATATTAGGCAGGGACATGGATGGTCCCACCCTCTTTTTGGCCCTGTTGGTGAGCATGGTGGTGGTGAGTGGGGATTTTGAAATGGCTAATCAGCCATGGGCATGTGGTTTTTATTGTGTATCCTCTTTATTCCTTGATTTCTAATGATCATTAATAAATCTCCTAAAATAAAATATTTTTATTATTGAGATCTAATTTTAATTGTTACAGATAAGAGCAGAAATACATAAATTTTAATCACTTGCACAAAGCCTAGAACAATACCTTACTCATTATAAGCAATGAATATTTATTACTTAATTAAATTCAATTAAATGCAAATACTTATTAAGCAATTTGAATAGGACAAAACATCAGCTAAACACTAAAAAAAATAGTCAAATATTACTACTTCCAGGTTTACACTAACACAGTCGAAGTCCAGTGTCTCAAAAAACCTCTCAGGTCATTCACTTACCTGGGCTTTCTCTCGCTTGGCTCGAATCAGTGTATCTTGGTAATGCTGGGCAACATGAGCATGTACTCCCTCAAGTTTGACTGAAGGAATCTGCAAGGCCTGCAGAGTCTTTCTGGCATCTCCTTCATCCAATGCTTCATTAATTAAGCCAATTGCTAAGATTCCTAAAAAGGAAATAATGAGACAACCCAAAAAATGTGCCAGGATTACAGACTCAGAATTGGAAAGGGCCACAGAAGGCATCTAATCCAATCCCCTTATTTTAAAAATGAGACTCAGAGGGATTAAGTGAAAGACAGAAGGTACTGAACTGCAAAGCTAAGACTCAAACCCACATCTTCTGACTCCAACTTCAAAGCTCTTTCCACTAACACAAAATTCATTTATTTTCAAAGGTATTTTATAAAATCAGAATTGTAACATATTCCTTCAACTAATTCTGTGCTCAGCAAAAAACATAATTTTTAAAAATTTGAACAACTGTGCAGGTCAAACAATCACTATTGAACAAAAAAGATAAGTAATCAGAGCAAGTAAGAATTTTTTCTTTACTCCAAACAATTTATGAATGTTTGATGGATTTTTGTCCTGTATAATTTAGAATCTTTCTTTTGCACTACATACTTCAATAGTAAGGTCCTTTAAAAAAATGAATGAGCAGTCTTTTACTGAAAGGAGGACCAAGTTATCTCCTCTTTCTCAGGGAAAAAGGACCATTATTAAGGCAATTCCCTAGTCCCCCTTCTTCAGTCACCAACCTGTGAGCAATCTGGGTTTATATCTATATGACTTTAGCTTGGCTGGTCCTCAAACAAAAGATAAAATCTCAGAGGTGAAATCTTCCCAGATTTGTGAGACAAAACAAAGCCTATGTACTTTGGGGGTACAGCATTGAAAAACTCAAATTTTTAAATTTTATTTTGAGGTTCACCACAATGCAACTAAAATATTCTAAAAATGCAAATAAAAAAGTAGTTACATCTCTTTTAAATGTCATTAAATAAATATAAATATACATAAAGTTTTTAAAAAATTATAAATAACTACACAATAGTTTCCTAACAAGTGTGCCATCCAAATTCTTCAGGGCCCCAGGAAGAGAAAACAAGAGCAATGGGAAAGATATAACAAACGTTCAAATTTGCATGTGATATTTGAAAGAGCTCCCTTTAAAATATTGGGCTAACTGCCTCTGGAGGCTGTTCAAGCAGAAACAGTATTACCACCCTTCTGATATGTTATACTGGGGATTTCTTTTGGGTGGGGATTGGATTATATGACCTAGAAGGTCCCCTCTAATCTTCATCATAACAGTTTCTGGGCAATTTGAAGATAATATTCAACACTAGATTCTTGGGTTTTATCTCCGATTCCTTTTTCACCAAAAACCTTCCCAGAAATAGTACTTCAGGATAACTCTAAAATGGTGACAGCACTTTCTTTCTGAGTTGGAAGGACACTTACGTTCATTTTCCTCTTGTACCATCATGTTCACAAGGTCTAGGGAAGCCTGAATGTCATTCCATGTGATGAACTCATTATCCTCAGCATGTGCCTGTGCTTTCAACTTCATCAGTTCATCAATGTACCTGGTCCCAAAGGGAAATTAAAAGTTTAAGACCCAGAGTAAATAGGATTAATATGGGAAAGAAGCAATGAAGAGAGATGAGGCCAAAGATCTAGGAGATAAGAGGACATTAATTAAGTCCTGTATTTCACAACAAGAAGCATGAAACTAGGCATATTTTTTAATAACCCTTGCCTTCTGTCTACAGAAGAACGGTATGGATTATGTAATGGGGGTAAAATGACTTTAGGAATATTCTTTTTAAAGAGTTCTCTAGGACCCAGAAAATGTGAAAGAATGCAAGGTAAGTTATAAAGCAGATCAAATACCAAAATACAACAGTCTGAATCAGCACAAACAAAATAGTGGAGCCCTTAAAGGCCCTTTTAAACAACTCCTTTAAGAAGAAGAAAAGAGGCAATCCATAAATCTCAATGTCTCCACATAAGATTAAATGGGTTTAAAAGAGGAGCTAACAGATGGAAGTTTTTCTTTTGTAATTGACCCTATCAATTATCTGGTTAAGAATAAATCTATTCAAAGCTATGAATAGTGTATAATCTGCCTTCTCTTCAAAATTTTTTGATGTTATGATCTTTGATAATCAGGTCATAGGAATTTAATATGGTATTCCATATAAAATACTGATACAAGCTTAATCTCTTCCAATTTTCTTTCCAGTTCGTATCATAGAGGGTATTCTTTCCTAAGTAATTGGTGCATCTGGGTTAATCAAATACTGAGACACTGAGGATAATATTTTTGATCTTCCCCTTTCTATTCTAATTGATTCACATCTCTCTTTTTAGTCAACACTAGATGGCTTGATGACAATATCATATTCCCCTTCCATTCATCCTTTGGTCATTATCTCCCTTGATAGTCTAGATATTGTTTCTCCAAGTCAGACAACACACTTCACAGTAATAGGTAGAATATGACTTCTTAACCAAATGAGACAGAGAAAAGTACAAGAGATTCGAATTACACAAAAGTGAAAGGTTTCTGCACAAACAAAATTAATGTATCTAAGATATGAAAGAGGTAAAATGATTAAAAAAATCCTTTTATCAAAAGATTTGTATCATATTCCTCTGAAAAGGGTTTCGTATGCAAGAAATATGTGCACACATGTATATATGGAGGTGTCTGACTACATAAAATCAAAAGCCATTTCCCAATAAGTAGCCAAATGATATGAACTCCAGCTCTCAATTATAAAAACTGTAAACTGTTAACCACAAGTGAATTCTACAAATCACTAATAATGAAAGAAATAAAAGACAAAGATGGCAATCAATAATATAAGAAGATGGGTACACTAGTGTTGGGTGGAGTTGTGAGTTGCTCCAATCATTTTCGAAATCAATTTGGAATTATGCAAAAAAAGTGGTTAAATGTTTATATCCTTTGATCCAGATTACATTACTAGTCATATGATCCAAGAAAGTTATAGATTAACAAGGTACAAATTAGGGGACAGCTGGGTGACTCAGTGGATTGAGAGCCAGGCCTATGACAAAAGGTCCTAGGTTCACTTCCTACCTGTGTGACCCTGGGCAAGTCACGTAGCCCCCATTGTCTCATTTTTTTTTAAAGTCCAAATTCACCAAAATATTTAAAGTAGCGTCTTTTGTGGGAACAAAGATCCAGAAACAAATCAAATGTCCTTTTACTGGAAAAGGGCTAAACAAACCATAGTATGCAAATATAAAATATTGCTGTGCTGTAAGAAATGACAAGTATGAGGAATAGAAAGAAGCATGAAAAGATTTATGTGAACTGATGATGAACATGAAACAGATTCAAGGAAACAATATAAACAATGACTACAACAATGTAAAAAGAAAAGAACCATAAATCAAAAATGAATGTTACAAATTAAAAAGAGAAAATTTGTTCTTTGGCCCTGAAACAATTAAAATTGGGAGGCCAAATGTAATAGTTAAAAATTTTGTTTTAACAAAAGTAATAATGGTTTAAAAAAGAACCGTTATAGTGGCCATATATAAAATTAACTTAAATCAAAATGCTGTTAGTAGCTCTTAATAATTTAATTTAATATATACATATAGCAAAAGGAGAGAAATATATGAGGGAAGTAGAAAATATTTCCTAGCCTACAACCCTAGAGCTCCTATCTAAAGAAATTGAGCTCACTCCCCAACAAAGTTCCAATCTCCATGTGGAAGTCCAGTAGCCTCTTCAACAAGGGTCTCACCAGTGTAAGCCTCTTCCTTCAGCTTGAGTCACAATGCCAAATCTATGCTGCACAGAATGCTTCTTCAGTCTGACTCACCAATGCCAAATGTATCTTCATAAAGTTTCTCACAAAATTAATCACAGAAAGACTCCTCAGGAATCTTTGGGCTTGCTTTTTATAAGCAGTTTCTCCTCATCACTTCCTGTATCTCATCCACTTCACAGGAACTAATCACCTCCCAATTTACCTGGCACTGCCCAGGGAGCAGTGCTTGTGGTCTTTGGGAGGGGAGGGATGAACTTTTTTCCATTAGTGACTTACTAAGTGTTAAGTAGGGGTACTTTAAGTTCTTGATTAACTTAAAATAGATAAAGGTAATAAAAATTCCCTTTCACAGCCCCCAAAGAATATGAGAA
Organism: Monodelphis domestica; assembly: GCF_027887165.1. Lineage (NCBI taxonomy): Eukaryota > Metazoa > Chordata > Mammalia > Didelphimorphia > Didelphidae > Monodelphis > Monodelphis domestica. The sequence goes on from NC_077227.1 coordinate 41,574,166, forward strand.
ACATCCCACTATTCCTTTAGAGAACTGAGAGGTCCACAGGCATGGAAATACTACATGTTTTATATTTTTCTGTTTTTTTCCAGACTTTTTTTTCTATTTGATATATTGAGCTGTTTTGCTCATTTTTTTCCTTCTTTTTCTTTAAAACATTCTTTGTTACACAACTCTTTGGGAGGGGGAAGGGGAACATGCATAATAGGAAATGTAGAAGATGTAAAAATAAAAAATGTCAATTCAAAATTATTTAAAGAAAACAAATGAAAAGTATTTACAGTAAGTACCTCAATTCCTTCCCTCCTTTTTCACTCACCTCTGGGAATTTTCTTCTTCAATATTAGTAAGACCTGTAACTGAGCTGCTCAGTTGTTTCCAGACAGTATTTCTATCTCCTGATTCCAAAGCCCGATTGATTAAAGCCACTGATGACAACATCTCAACTGCAACTGACAGTTCAGGATGGGTAAGATTATGCTAAATTAAAAGAGAGAGAGAGAGAGAGAGAGAGAGAGAGAGAGAGGAAAGTAGCTATGAGAAGGAATATCATCTATCAACAATGGGGGGGGAGCATTTTTTTAAAAAAACCCAACATGCAAATCATTTATTACTTGGAGAGAACATGCTCTCTAGACACCATGCCGAGGAATGATATTGATATAGCCTAATGATTCTGAAGACCACTTCTATACTTTGTCCTTCACAAACTGCATAGTTTCAGTTACTTACATCAGGGCTTTGCTGCTGTAAAGTAGCCAACTCTCTCTGGTAAAGTTCAGCAGCAAAAGGATACACCTGTGGCAACTGGGCCTCAGGATTCATCAGCTCTGACACAGTCTTTTCAGCAACACCCCTTCGGATTGCAGAATTAATTGAAGTCACTGCTGCCAACCCTGAAAAATGAACAAGAGATGAGAAAAGCAGGGCTTGCAACTTTAATAAAAATAACCCATTTTGGTCATAGAAATTCAAGCCACGGGAGCAGCTGGGTAGCTCAGTGGATTGAGAGCTAGGCCTAGAGACAGGAGGTCCTGGGTTCAAATCTGGCCTCAGACACTTCCCAGCTGTGTGACCCTGGGCAAATCACTTGACCCCCATTGCCTAACCCTTACCACTCTTCTGCCTTGGAGCCAAATCACAGTATTGACTCCAAGACAGAAAGTAAGGGTTTAAAAAAAAAATTCAAGCCATTAGCTTCCCTTTCTCCATCATCTCAATCATTCAGACAATACCCACCATTTCCTCTATAATTCCAATCTTAAATAAAGTGACCTTTCTTGCAAACACTAAAGCCCTCTCCATATACCCTAGATCTCATCCTATCCAGTCCTCTTCAGCAGATTGCCCTCATTATCATTTCCACTCTCACAGATTCAGCCTTCTCCCTATGTAGTGATTCATTCCTGGCTACCTATGAACAAGGGTATGGCTCCCCTATCAGTTTAAAAAAAAAATCACATCCCCAGCTTCTCTTTCCCTCCTCCTTCCATTTTCCCCTTCATCTCTTCTTCTTAAAAAAAAAGAGATGGACACTAGAATAAAGAGAGAAGCCATTCCAGGTATCCTGGATCATCACTATAAAGGCAGAGAAATGAGAGATGGAGTATTATATAAGGAAAGGAGAAAAGGCCTGTTTGGTGTCATTGCAAAGTACAAGAGCGGAAGAAATGTCCAATGGTGCTAGAGAGAGAGGCTGGGGCTAGGTTGTGCAGGATTTTAAAAGTTCAAGAGATATTTCAAGAGATATTTTCCTAGAAAAGATCTACATATCAAGCCCTAATTTCTCATCTGAGCTCAATGAGTCTTGCCTTTCTAATAGTCTTCTAGACATTTTAATCTGCATGTCCCATAAATATCTCAAATTCAAAACATGTCCAAAATAGAACTTATTATCCTCACTAAACCTTCCCCATTTCTATTTTCTGTTACTGTCAAAAGCATCATCTTTCCACTCACCTCTCATTGCCCACCTATCTATCTATATCTATATCTATATTCTGTTGCCGAACCCTGTCATCCCTACCTATCCTCATAGCATTTCATGTTTATGTCTCCTCTCTACTCATACCAACATTCTACTTCAAGTAATCATCACTTCTCAGATGAACTATCACAATATCCTTCTACTTGGTCTCCAGGTTACAAGCTTTTCCCCCATTCAAATGGCTTTCCACTCAACCACCAAAATGGTATTTTAAAAGTCAAATCTCTGCCCTCCCACCCACAAACAAAAAAATAGCTATCATCTCCAGAATCAAATCCTCTTGTTTGGCATTGAAAACTTTTTCATACCCGTGCCAGTCTTCTTATACTTTCCTTTCCTCCACATTCTCCAAGATCACACTATACAATATAATACTATATAATAGTATATAATAACACTATATAATAACACACTATGTGTGTTATTCCCCAAACATTCTGTTTCTGAGTTCTAGGCCTCTTCATCAGCTATGGCCTTCCTCATCTCTGCCACTTAGATCTCCTAGCTTTCTTCAAGACTTGGCTTAAGCACCACATTCTACAAGGGTCTTCCCAACTCTGTCTATACCTTGCATGTACTTGGTAATTTACATGTCTCCACCATGAGAATGTGAAATCTTCAAGGAAAAAGGCTGGTTTTCCAATTCTCTGTATCCCCAGAGTTTAGCACACAGTGGGCACTTAATTAATGTATGCTTATTAAATATCTAAATTCAATAGCTAAAACAAGCTTATAGACAATAAAACAGGATCTTTAATGTTTAAGGTTTGGCTTTCCAGTAGACCTCCCTCCATATAACCAATCTTTTCACTTTCAAATCTATCCATTAGCCCCATTACCAGATCAATATTCCAAAAATATCACTTCCATTCTCTTGCTCAAAATATTCAACATTACATATATGTGTACATACATGCATGTCCCTTTACAGTTGCCTGTTTTGTGGTTTTAAAAACAACTTTTTAATAAATATTTGAGTTCATGTTACTCCCCTACTTTAAAATTTTTTAACTTCTATATCGTTTGTAAGATAAGATACAAACCACTCAGTCTGGCACTTAAGGCCCTCATTAAGTTGTCTCAACTTAAATTGTCTCAAACTTAAGTTTCCAGGCTTATGTCACAGTATCACATACTATGAAATTCAGTCATGATGGATGACTAGCTATTTACCAAGTTAACATTCCTCTTCCCAATTCTTCATTTGTGCAAATGATCTCCATGTGAAGAATACACTTCTTCATTGGTAACTCTCAAAATCCTTGTCTTCCTTCATGGCTCAGATGATAACCAAGTTTAACGATAGGCCTCTCTATACAAAGTACTTTATATTTGTTTCTCTTTGTATATATAATAATTATTCAACAAAATGTAAGATCATTGAGGGCAGGGACCAATTTGCTTTTGTCTTGTTTCCCGAGTGCCAAGCACAGTGCCTGGCATGTAGTAGGTACATAAGAACCAAGTTTAATTGAAGAAACTGTCTAAAGAATTCACTAATCTATTAAAGAGAAAGGAAATGGAGGATACACAGCAATTTTAGGAATCCATGGGACATGGAGATATACGGAGGAAGGAAGGTGGTGTCAGGTAGGACACTTCCCCTGCACAGCCATCAGATGGTAAAAGCAGCCAAGAGGATAGCTAAGTTGCTGTCCAATATAAGGAGAGAAAGAAATTCACAAAGTGGCCTTCAGATAACAAAAGGAGAGAAGGGAGAAGCAGTATGCAATTAGGCAAAGGAACAGACCTATGTATACTGGATGTGTTCGTATTTTGAGAAAGTACTTCAATGTCAAAGAGACAAGGCTTTGCTTCATTTCAGGTAATTAGTTTCATTTTCTTATGTCAATGTTAAAGAAAAAGAGTACTTGTACATTTATTAAAGAAAATACTTTTAAATAGAAAATTCAGGCTAAGTATAAATGGAAATTGCATAATTTCATGGAAGTAGATTTAAAAATCTGTTAAGTCAATTTATCCAAGTTCTACCCATCTGAAATTCGCCTGCAAGAACAATCTAAACTACCTTTTGAGAAAAATTAAAACAAGTCATGCAGGGGAAAAAGTAGAATCTCCTGTGGAAAAATCTAACACATAAAGATTCATTTTATCTTAGTATCAATAATAATGAAGTGTCACTACAAATTACTTAACTTTGCTAGATTACAAGGCTATATCAGCATCAGGTCCTGGCCTAATCCTCCATTAGGGGCAGCTAGGTGAAACTACTAGTATATGGAGCATTTGGGCCTAGTCAAGAAGACTCTTGAGTTCAAAAGTGGCCTGAGACATTTAATAACTGCTTGACCTTGTACAAGTCACTTGTTTGCTTTAGATTCCTCATCTGTAAAATGGGGGTGATAATAGCATCTTCTTCCCAAGACTGTTATGAGGATCAAATGAAATAATAGTAAAATGCTTAGCATTACTCCTGGCACACAGTAACCATGCTACATAAATATTAGCTGTTATTCTTACTGTTAATATTAGATACCTTTCAGAATCTCAGTAGCTCTGAAAACTCCAATTTAGTACAAAAAATTCAAACATAACCAAAGGAATCTAGCTAGCTTTCCTGAAGTGTTTCTAGAATATTGAGGGCACTAAGAGGGCACTGACCACCAAGAGGCTTTAAGCCAATAAGAACCCCTTCATTCTATCTAGTCTACTCTCAAGTTCCAGGAATAGCTCCAGAACCACTGAGGATGCCCAGTGGTTTAGTGACATGCCACATGGCTCTAGCATCTCTCAAGGAAGGCTAGACTAACCTAGAATTGTCTGGTAGCATTTTCCCTCAACACTTTGTCTGTTCCCCAGTCCCTTAAGACACACACACCTAAATGTGCAGACACTCGCTGAAAGCACTTACTTTTCTGATACTGAAGGGCTGCACGGTTAGCAGCATCCACTCCAGCCTGCAGGTCCTCCTTCTGCAATGGACCAATCACTCCACTCTGAAGAAGGCAAATTAACATTCACCTAAGTTTTCCATGGACCAGCATTCTCAGAATGAATCCACAAAGACCCAGTGGTCAAAGACAATGGCAATAGCTGAATATTTCAGTCTTGCAACACAGCTACACCAGATGCTATAAAAAAAGATTCCCTGGAATCTCCTCAGAATGCAACATGAACTATTTTTTTACAGTTGAAAGAGAACCCAAGCAAGTAAAGCCGTCAAGTATTCATCCCTAGGATAAAGTGCAACCCAAGCTTCTTTTATGGTTTCTTTCCAACAAAATGGGTCCACAGTTACCCAAATATGAAGATTTCAAGGAAATTTACGAATAACCCATAAACCATATGCTTCACCAGCAGAGTTGCATGCACAATTACCTCATACAATGGGAAAAAAGTTGGATCTGCAGTCAGAAGCCCTGGACTCAAATCCTATCTTTGTCACATACTAACTGTGTGACATTCAGCAAGTCACGTCACCCTGCCTAAGCCTCAGCTTCCTCACTTCAAGATGAGGGGGTTAGACTAGAGGCCTCAAAGGTCCCTTCTAGCCCTAAAGTTCTAAGCTAAGAGCTTCTGTACATCCTCCACAGCCAAGGAAATGTGTAAAGGAAAAACATTCTAAAAATGGGGCCTCCTTAAAAATGTTGAAAGGACAGTAAAGGACCCAAATAGACAGACTAAGTCTCCCAGGTGCTAAATGATTTCACCTGCTTCTTCTGCTGCTTCTCATTTAGGAGTTGCTTCAAGTACCAATCACAGTTGTCCTGATGCAGAGCTTGAAGACCCAGAGCTGGGGATGATAGTGCCTGATATAAAGCCAATGGATCTCCCTGCTCTAAAGCCAGGTCCACATTGGCTAATGAAGAATATGCTGGAAGGGAGAAAAAAAAAAGGAATGACCACTTACCCTGTCATCTCCAAGATAATACCCCAGAAATCTGATCTATACGCTATCTCACTCTACTATAATACAAAATGAGAGATGCACATCCTCAGAAAAATGAAATGGAAGAAATACTAAGCTAGAAGTCAGAAGATATGGATTCATAAATGCCATTTTCTGTGATTATGAACAAAAAATTGCTACACATGCCTCAGTTTCAAAATGAAGCTATACTTCACCATTCCTAGTTCAAAGGACTAGTATGAGAATTTGTGTGTGTGTGTGTGTGTGTGTGTGTGTGTGTGTGAGAGAGAGAGAGAGAGAGAGAGAGAGAGACAGAGAGAGAGAGAGAGTTAAATTAACATGTTCTTAGCAGATAGGCTACATGTAAGATTTTTTAGAAAACACTGTCCCATTTATTCAGTTCAGATGACACCAGGCACTAGACATTAATTCTCTTCCTCCAAATTCTACTTGGAGCAGCTGCTCCAGGAAACATCCAGCAGACGGGAAAGAAGACTGGTTGAGGGAAGATTTCCAGAACAGTAGTAAACTTGAAATGAATGAAGTTTGAGCCGAAGGAGCATCTAAAGGAAGAGAGCACTAGGTAGCTATCAGCATGGTACATTGGGGCTCTGAATGAAGTCAAGTTCCTGTGAAGGTGCAATGGAGGGATGTAATGATAGGGCAGGTGATAAAAGAGTTTTCAAGCCAAACTAAGAGATCCAGATAAAAGAGGTATCCTAAGAGCACGGTGTATTCTTAAGCAAGGCACTGACATAAAGTCTAAGATGTCTATGGAAGATTAGTTTGGTAATGATGTACAAGGTAAAACGGAGGAGAGAAAAATGAGAAGCCAAAAGGCTGGTCAGAACCTACTACAGTAACATGGTGTGAGGTAAGGAGGCCTAATGAGAGTGGTACAGAGAAGGAAGAGACAATAATCCAAGACATTAAGGAACTATGGTCCCCTGAGTAGAAAAAAGGAGGAGATGCAGAACTAATTACCCCTTTCTACCACAAAACTAGGAAGGGGCTGTAAAGATTAAATTTAACTCTCCCCTGACTGTGAAAATGAAATTAATTAACTCTCCCCTGATTGTAAAGATTAAATTAACTCCCTTGCCCATTTTTAGATTTAATCACCAAAAGTGTAAACATCCCATTCACACTTGAGTGGGGGAGGTCTGTGACCCACAGATACGATAGAGGGTGACGAATCAGAATCAAACTGACTGCTCCCTGGGCAGTCCTAAGCAGAGCTTCAACTGTAATTGGTAGACATAAAAGTGGAGGAAGGCAAGGAAGTGACACAAAAGAAAGTATCTTTAAAAGGGAGTTACAACTTCTTGTAAGGACTTGGAACTACTTCTTCTGGGAGTTCTGGAATTCTTCATGCTTGGGTTCTCACTACTCTCATTCTTCAGAGTTCAGAGTTGGAGTTGGAGGCTGGTGAAGAATCTGCTGACTGGACCTGAGATCTTTCTTGGTGAGACTGTTCCTTAAATCTCTCTCTTTGGACTGACATGTGGTGAGTGAAAAGAGCTGACTCCTTTCCAGGATTTTCTGAAGAGACTTGCCTCAGGAGAGACCTATCCTCGAGAGGCTCCCTGCATCCCCAGGTCTTCAGCTCAAGGCCGAAGCTTCTCTGGCCAAGTCCTGCCTGGGTTAAGCCAGGAGTCAGAGCAAAATACTTAGTGTGTAGACTAGATATCTTACCCTATCCTCTCTCTGATTCTTATTTCACTCTTTCTATATTTTGTAAATAAATCTCTTTGGAATTAACTAAATTCCTGGTGACCCTATTCTTAAATAATCCAGTCCAACACTTTTATAAAACCCCTTTTTTTTCACCCTTATAGGGCCACCAGCACTTTTCTCATTGTGGGTTCACATATCCCATTAGTTAGTTGGCTACAAGGCTCAGTGATATACTTACTATTGACTTTGTTTACATTTCCCTGAATTTCCGCCTGAGTCAACAGCTCCTCGTACACATCCCTTTCTCTTTCAGAGTCTTCAGTCTAAAGATGACACACAAAGCAAAATTAGCCCAGATTCTTCCTTACTTGGCTGCAAATTACATTTGCCCCTCTTGGATAACAATCAGAAATATGGCTTCTACATTTGCCTGGATTTTACAGGCCCTAAAAGTGATCACATAGATTCAATTTCTAAGTGTGAAAATAAACATGTTTATCATTATGCTAAAAAAAAAAAAACTAAAACTAAAACATTCTGAAGCTCTACCAAGGGCATCCAAAAGAAATGAAAGCACAAGAATAAAACTCATTTTAAAAAATAAATGCTTATCTTCCGTTTTAAAGTCAATACTAAGTACTGGTTCTAAGGTAAAAGAGCAGTAAAGGCTAGGCAATGGAAATTAAGTGACTTGCCCAGGGTCACACAGTTAAGAAGTGTCTGAGACTAGATTTGAATCCATAAACCTCCCTAACTCCAGGCCTAGCTCTCTATCTAACTACTCTGATGAAACTTATTTATAATAAATGCATGGATTTACACAGTAAACAGTCTATAACCCACTACATGACTTATTAGGAATAAGGAAATACAGGGATCTTGTAAGAAAACACTCTTAGTAGAGAGGCTAACCATTCTATCCCATGCTTTGTAATCAGCATTCTGCTGGCGAGAAGGAAAGTCAGAACAAAAATGGCACAAAACTTGTAAGGTGTGGCAGAATAACACACTCTACTTGCTTCTGACCCCTGACAATAGCCCACTAGCAGAAGAAAAGGCAAAGGTGGCAGCCACCTATTTGCATTCTATCTTTTAAACTTGTGCAAGGCATTACCAGCCCTTGCTATAGGAGAATATATATGAAGAGAATTAAAGAACAGGAATTAGCTTCGTTCTGTCACAATCTAGAAGCCGGTCTATAAAGTTCAAAAGTTTCAAATTACAGACTCCCAACAAGGTCATGGAGAATAAAATACAAAACTCCTCATTGAGTTTTTTGCCTCATACATTTTGTATGGTCAAGCAAATCTCCACATCCCAAATTAATTAACATGCTCTGGCATAACTACAATACAGTCATTTTAAACTTTTAGAAGGCTGTAAAAGAAGTTCTATTAAGATTTAGAGACTGTTCTTTCCCCAGAAATTCCCTGAATAAAGTTCTAAAGCAAAACTGCCTAAACAAGGGCTAGGAGAATGCAATAGCCCATATAAAGTTAATCCATAAGCCTAAAGTAAAAAAAATCAATAAACCCTGTATCAAGTCCCTAATCAAAGAAGATTTATTCTTACCCTGTTTTTAGCATTTGCCATCTTGTCATGCTTAGCCTGATAAAGTATGTCCTGGTAAGTGGAGGCCAATGGCTCTTCAAGATTTACCAGCATAGCATTGGGGTTTTTCAAAGCCACAAATGTATCAGCAGGAATTCTCCGCTCAATGGCTTCATTGATGGCAATAACAGCTGCGTGCACTAGGAAAAAAGTACCAAATACCAAATTTGTATAGAATACAGTGTTAATATGTATAAGTTAATCAACTATCAATTGTCATAGAGATGGGTACACAGGCTCTTTCCACAATCGAAGCAATAAAGACCAAAAGACTAGAGGAATGGCTCTCAGCCTCTTATTTTCACTCAACTTCCACTGAAGAAGAGACCTGAAAAGCTACTTCATCATTTCCCACAAGGCTGCTCTTCTGTACTCCAAAATGCATCAGAAAAAGTGGCCTAGTCACATAAAAGGATGGGCAAAAACATGAGATAACCAGTGGACAGTCCATGTGCTCCACTGCTATCCTCGTGATGTCAAGAAGATACCCAGAATAAAAGTACGTGGAAATGAATCCTGAAGGTCACAGAGGCCTGAATGGGTCATGATCATGATCCTTGGAAGAACCATCACATTGATGAGGTTATAGATCCATGGAAGTTCTGAATATGAGGGTTTTCCTTTAGCTTTATATCTTGGGAAGTGGAGGTTGGAAATTTTACATAACCCTCTCACCTTTCTCTGCATTCCCTAAATTAATTAGCTGTGTGGCAATCAAGTCTCAAACTTAATATCACAAGATATGAATTACCTGGCTCTCCCTCCAATTGTCATATACAAAATGAGGGGCCTGGCCTCAATAAACTCTCAAGTCCTAGTCATGTGGCTTTGAGCAAGTCACCAACCCCATAAGTTATAGTTTCTTCATCTGTAAAATGATGTCTCTACCAACCAAGTAGGACTATTGTACAGAATAAATGAGTCATTGCAGGTAAAACTCTTGGCACTTAAAGCACCAAAAAGTTCATTATTAGTAATATTATTCATATTCACTGTTAGTAAAGATAACAATGAGTATTATTAAAAACAGTATTTGTGGAAAAAAGCATCTCTAACTCTCCAACACTGCTCTTGCTCCATAATTCTCTTTTTAGAATGTATTTCCTTGAGGACACCTCTAACACCTTTCTGTTCTATTACGTTCCTCACCGGTTCCATGTTAGTCTTCACATCCCTCTCGTGTAGACCATTGTCCTCTCTGTCAACAGTCATTTTAATTCTTCAGAGACTATTATAGCTACATCTCTCTACCATATAGTAACAATAGTAGAATGCTGATATTAAAATATAAGTCCTCATTTTGGGAAAGTATTACAGATCACTGAAGAAGCTTTATAATTTCCTGAAGGTAATCCATGCCATTCTCCTCCTGTTCAAATATGGGTCCAGAGCACTGTCCTTCTGTACAACCTGTTTCAGACAGGGGACACACTGAAGTATAAGCCTTGTTGGCTGTTCCTACAAATGCATATCATCCACGTCAACTTTCAACTGTGAATAGTGAATCTCATCTAAAAGTCTCTCCAGTGGCCAGAGCTTGATGCAACTTGTACAATATTCTCCAGGGAAATGAGCATAAGGAACAACCCACCAGCCATGGAGCTGGATCTCCCACATCACAGTGGAGAACCTTAGACATAGATAACTCTATCCCCCTCTTTGATGCCTCTTCACTTGATGTTCATGATCCAGGAGCCATTTCTATTGTTATCTCTATTCTATCTTCTATTGTTATCTTTAGCCTAGCTAAAGTGGGTTCATGGACGGGAAAAAGAACCTTAAGGTATACTCCTGCTCCATACCGTTATTTATACTGAATTTGAAACACTCATCAGGGCCTTTCAAAACTTTAAGACTCTTTGATGATCACAACAATATAAACTATATTATGTGCCCAGCAGAATGCATAAAATTCTCTGTTCCTTACATGCTGCTTCGTCCACAGAGAGCTCATTGGCCAGAATTCCCCCAATTTTACTGAAGGCTGGCATCTGAATCCCATACTTCTCCAGCTCACTCTTCATGTTGTTGATCTCTTCCTCTGAAAAAAAGGAAAAAGCTGATTCAATCCCCTTTCTACAAAGAAGCCAACATAAAGCTTCAGGAAATCAGAGCAGTGCATACTCTCCAATTCAAGAGCATCTAAAAATCCTAACAACAACTGAGGTTGGCCTAAAGGGAAGCCATGCTATGAGACAAAATTTGCTGCTACTTATAAAATACTACAAGAATGGGGCAGATTGAGGGGGGTGGGGGGGACCTCTCAAATACAGAACAACAAATTTAATCCCTTGGACTTTTTCAGCCCAAATTCCTAATCCTCATCTAACATGGTAATATGGTATAGCAGAAAGAATCTTAGACTTACGGACAGGACACTTGATATCATTCCCACATCTGATAAGACTAGCTATATGACTTGAGGCAAATGATTTAAAAGATACAAAAAGGAAAATAATTTTAAGGCAAAGAAAAAGAGGGAAATGTCCTTGGAAACCAACATAAATACAAAGGGAACTAACCAACCAATCTAGATTTTTGAAATAAATACCCATAAAATGAAAGCAAAAGAGGTCATAGTGTGATGACAAATGCATAGCATGGTCCTAATGGGAATGAAAAACCTCAGAATAAACTAAGATTGGCAGGCAAAATGGTTCGTTGTGTTTTTTAAACTACTTTGGGAAAGAAAAGAGGCTCAAGGAAAGGATAGAGCTTTTGCCTGAAATGAGTGAGACCATAATAAAAATGATGGAGAAAAAGTGAAAACACTTGACTCTTCTTTTGATTCTCTTCTGAGGAACTCTCTTTGTCTGAACTGAAAAGGACAAAATAAAAATGGAGAGTAGAGAACTGATAAGTACAGCAAAAAACAAGAAAGCACCTAGCTGCCCATGTTTATGTCACCAGGGAGAGAAAAAAAGAAACTACTGCCCAGTGTCGTGGGAGAACAGGCAGTTGTGACTATTCAATCCATCAGGAATCTCTGACAGAGGGGGCAGCTGGGTGGCTCAGTGGATAGAGAGCCAGGCCTAGAGACAGGAGGTCCTAGGTTCAAATTTGACCTCAGACACGTGCTAGCTATGTGACCCTGGGCAAGTCACTTGACCCCCATTGTCCAGCCCTTACCACTCTTCTGCCTTGGAACCAATACACAGTATTGATTCCAAGATGGAAGGTAAGATCCATTTAAAAAATTAAATAAATAAAATTTAAATTAAAAAAAAAAGAGAGTAGAGAATGGGAAAGTTACCACAGAATTATAAAGGGAAAACATCCTCAAAAACAGGGAGAAAAAAAACAAAACAGGAAGAGAATGACAAGTACAAAAAATAGGCCAACAAGTTTGACTTCAATATCTGGCAAAGTCTATAACCTTATTAAAGAATAGCAGGTGATCATCTAAAAAACACAGCAGGGATCACAATGAGTCAGCATGGTTTAATCAAAAACAGGTAACAAAAGAAACTTTATTTCCTTTTTGTCAGTGACTGGACTGGTAGGGCAAGGGGTATCTAGAACTGTCATTTATATGGATTTTTGCTTCACATCTGACAAAGTCTATTATGTTTTCTTATGAGATATCCATTGAGTTCTTGTGGGGAAAAAAAAGAGAAAATGGAGAGGGACTAGATAAGAGCAGAATTAGATGTATCCAAATTGGGTGAATGGCAATTCAAAAAGGTTCAATGTCAACCTGAAAAGAGATTTCCAGTGAAATATATGAGGAGGCTATGTCTGGCCTTGTACTACAAAATGTTCTTTTCAATTTCTTAGATAAAGGTATGTCATGAATTATTATTATGTTATACATTATTCAGGTTACTAAATCTGCAGATGACATAAAGCTGGGAGGGATAGCAAAGTCATCAGTATTAAGGCCCAAATCCCAGAAGATCCATGGCTAAAACTCAGTCTATCTGAAAAGATCTAAGGGTTTTTGCAAACTATAAGCACAATGAGTCATCAGTATGATTTTGGCAGGTCAAAAAGCTAAAGCAAACCTAGACTGTATGAAGAGTAACAGAGGTTCCGGTTCTAGGGAAACCAGAGGCCTCTTGCCTTCCCCAACAACATCCTAAGGACTTGTGTTCAAGTATGGGTCCCACATCTTGAAAGGACATTTATAATGTAGATACTGTCCAGAGAAGTGCAACCAAGATGTGATTGTGATATGTTAGAATCCACAAAGCTAGAAATGTCTAGCCTGAAGAAGAGAATATGCAGGAGCATAATGGCTAATTTTCAGTTATTCAAGGACAGCCATGAAAAAAATAGAAATTAAGACTTATTCCCCTCACTCTGAAAAGAAAGAACTAGAAACAACAGAAGTGGGAAAAAGGAAAACCCGCTTTAAAGAACTAAAATTCTCCAAAAATGGAATCAGCTTTCTTGGGAAATAGCTGGCTTCCCCCTCACTATAAGTCTTCCAATAAAGGCTAACTATTCAACCATTTGTTAGCTATACTCAAAAAAAGAATTACTTTCAAGTATCAGTTCAGAGGGAATTTTTTTTAAGATTTTGTAATTCTGTGACTTATTTCTCAAATAATATTAAGTTAAATGATTTAAAAAATAAAGCCATGTAATGGTGAGATCTTTACTTCTCTCTGATAATCAAATTCCCTGTATAGAATAACAAGTCACTCCTTTACAATGGTTTACAAATCTAAGATCTATTAAAACAGGACCAATATACACAGACTGATATCTCCCACCCACCCTCTTTGATATCTTTATCTCTTTCATCTTGCCTTCAAATAACTAGGCTGAGAAAACATGAAGTTCTGCCCAAGGAAATATATTTGGAATACCCTATAATTATACATTTTCCAAAAATAAATAGAAATAGAAATGAAAGGCAAACCTTTTTTTGACTTTTTCCCCCCAGCCCCAATCCAATTGATTCTCGGACCATTTAAGTTCTGGGTACACGACTGTGAGGAGAGCTGACAAAAAAGGTGATATCTAACCTTTCTTTCATTCCATAAATCAACAAACCCCAAATACAAAAGCAGATCTCTTTACCTGTGAAGTCAACCTTGCCATACAGGTCTTGAATCTGAGGAGCCAGCCCCAGTTTGAACAGGTATAAGCTAGAAGACAAAATATGTAGTAAGATTAGGACTCTGCTCTAGCCTGTACAGCATTGTTATTAACAAGCAGTCAATGCTACCTTTTGGTTGTAGAAGAATTAAGGGATGTGGGGGAATTAAAAAAAGAACAAAGTGCCCATTATAAATTCAAGATTGCTATGTTATAACTTTTTGATGGTACAATTTATTTCTGGATTATCCCTTTACCTGCTCAAGAAGGAAGGTTGTTAAATTAAAGTCCCATGCAGTAAAACTTTAGCTATTCAAAACTGTTGAATTTTTGTTTAAATCATTTAGCAGAATTATCTTTCAGAAATAAAGCATGCATTTCTCTTTCTTCTTAAATAAAGGCTACTGAATATAAAATCAAATATTTTTTTATTGATTGAAGGTCAACATAATGTATAGGGATACACTCTGGTGAAGCCTTCATGGCTTGAAGTATTAGAAGTTCTTTTTCCCTACATTAACTGGCCCCATGTTGCTGTCCTTTCTGAGTTCTTGAGACTTTTCTTAATCCTCATCCTACTTGCAATCTGACACTTCTGGAACCTGGCTACTCTAACCCTACTTTTCTATAACACTGCTCACCTCCAATTCTCTTGACTCTCTCAGTCCCTCCTGTTGAATCATTATCCATCTCTTCTCTTTGTCTCTGATGGGATCAAATATTACCTCTCCAAAAGCAGGTAACACCTACATTAACATATGTAGTAGCCCTGATATCCTCACATCCAACCTGCATCACTAGCTGCCTATCAGATAGATATACCTGTACTTTGATGTGTCCCATCAGCATCTCATGATCAAGGTATTAAAAATGGAACTCACATTATCTTTCCTTCTAAACTAGCCTCTCTTATGAACTTCCCCTCTATCTGCTGAGAGTACAACAACCCTTTCAGTCACCCAGGTCCACATCTCTGATTCATTCTCAATTGCTCAGTTTCCTTACTCCCTCTCCAGTCAGTCTCTGTCCTTCACAACATGCCTGGCCTGCAAATGACACCACCTTCATTCAGACCAGATCGATTAATCAATCATTATTTATTAAGTACCTATATGACAAGCACTGTGCTAGGCACAATGAGGACAAAAAGAACCCTGCCCTATGACTCACATTCTATCTGGTGAAACAACATTTACCCATATAAGTATACATATACAATAAATCCAAGATAATTTTGTTAGGGAGAAGCATTAGCCACCTGAGACAAGACATACTAACGTCAACTGCTTTTGGCCTGTGTCTTATATCAGCAGTTAAGGAGACTTTCTTACCCACCTCATTCCCACTCATTCTCTGTATTGCCAGTGGCTTACACCAATGAAATCATAATTTGCCAAAGGGTTTTCAGCAACAAGAAGGAATTGAACAGAAAGATTAGAGAAACGTTAAGAGATCTGGATCCATACAAAGCCATGGTCATCAAAACAATATGGTACTGGCTAAATGACACAAGAGAAGATCAATGGAATAGACTTGGGGTAAATGATCTCAGCAAGATAGTGTACAATAAACCCAAAGATCCCAGCTTTTGGGACAAGAACACACCATTTGACAAAAACTGCTAGGAAAATTGGAAAACAGTATAGGAGAGATTCGATTTAGATAGACATCTCACACCTCATACCAAGATAAATTCAGAATGGGTAAAAGACAAATATAAAGAAGGAAATTATAAGTAAATTAGGAGAACATAGAATAGTATACCTGTCAGATCTATGGGAAAGAAAAGAAATTAAGACCAAGCAAGAGCCAGAGAACATTACAAAATGTAAAATGAATAATTTTGATTACATTAAATAGAGAAATTTTTGTACAAACAAAACCAACGCAACCAAAATTATAAGGGAAGCAACAAGGGCTTGAAGGAGGGCCTGAATTTCAGTTCAGGAAGCAGAAAGGGCAACCTCAGCTAAGTGCTAGCCCTCTACTAGCTTTTCCTCACTCAGGCACAGTCTTCATGTGGCCTGTGTGTAACCCTCACCCAAATCACAATATAAAGAATTTGCTGGATATGGGCCCAGACCCAGTCAATCTAGAAAATCTTATAAGTGGAGAATTTCAGGAGTTGCAGCTCATACCCTACAGGCTAAGTCAAAGAAGAGTTTACTAAGCACTTACAACCCCTACTAATGACCAGCACTTATGGAAAGAGAACTTGAAGGTTTGCAAAGTGTTTAGCACTATGCTAGGAGCGCTCTGACAGTTACAAAGAGAGACAAGAAATCTAAGAATAAGATCCCTCTCTTTAAGGAGATGACAACCTAGCTGGGAAAAAAGACTACGCAAATATAACCATTTTATTTGGTGTGAGGTTCTCACACACACACACACACACACACACACACACACACACACACACACCATTTTTTAAAGACTAAGACAAGAGAAAACAATACACTATTAAAATGCTAAATAGTATTCAGCAAATAGGTAGTATACAACTGTGGGTAGAGCCCAGACTTGAAATAAAAAAGACCTGGGTTGGAATCTTGCCTCTCAGACATCTAAAAACTGTGGTGGAATGGGTCCTGACTCCCTCTAGAAAATGAAGATAACATAGAGCACCTACCTCACTTGGTTGTGGCAAAAATTAAATGAGTTAACCTAGGTATAGAGCTTTGCAAATCTAAAGGTGCTATAGAAATGCTATGCTAGTTATCATTATTGCTTTATGGCCAGTAAGTACCAGAAAAGTTCAGAAAATATACAGATAAGAGTAGACTGAAAACAGCATTAACAAACAAGGCAAAACTTGAGCTAGAGCTAGAAATATGTGATTCAAAAAAGTGGAGAAGACAAAGGATCATTCATATAAAGTAGCATGAACAAAGACTCAAGCAATCCTTCCTTCCTTCCTGTCATAAGCAAGGTGATATTGTCTTTAGTGGGGAAAAATAAATCTAATCTCAATATACATGACCTTAAAGCACCTTTATTATTCTTCTAGTTTATCTACATTAATCCTCCCAAATGTTTTCATGGCTAGATATCAATACTACAAAGATTCTCATCACATCAATGAGAGGAAATGGAGAAATGTGTGGATTAAAAGCACCTATTTATACCTATTTCCACAGAGTAGACAGGGGACTAGCATCAGGCAATGAGCCTTCATTTTCATAACTCCTTCATTTCAATCATATCTCAATCATCTCTAATCAAGTTGACCACCAAATAAACTAGCACATTCCCAAGATGGGAGAATCACTGCTATACAGTTCTTTCTTGCACAGATGACTTATCATTCTAAACTTGGTTGGTGACTAGAAATGGAACCAAGTTATCTTTCACTGGCACACTGAAGGGCTTGGAGCAAGTCAATTAAACTCCAATTTTCTTATCTGTCACCTAAGGAATAAAGGTACTGCCACTAAATGGCTTAGCTAAGTGTTAATTAATAAACACATGGCTTCATGCCACCACCTTGTACCTATAATGCTTTGAGGGGCAACTAATGAGCACAAAATTGGACCAAAATTACTAAGCCAGCCAAAGTGAAACCTAACTATTTCAACTTGACTGCTTTGATACTTTGTATTCATGAATTTAACTAGTTCTTAAACCTTGAATTCATGGTCCAATTTGCTGTGTTATAACAAAATGGTATCCATAAAGTTTTCACAGGGACAGATGCATTTTTAAAAATAGACTTAATGAAACTGCATCTATTTGTTATGGTGGGAGGAGTCAAAGGGGGGAGAGGAAAAGGGAGGAAGAGACAGGGACAGAAGTAGAAAAACAGACAAACCAGAAAAAAGAGAGAGCCAGAAACTGAAAGGAATGACAGAAAAGATTTACAAGAATTTTCTCATGACAAGTCAGTTTTCTGGTTTTCCACTTTTCAGTCTGATGCTTCATGCTCCCAGTTCTATATTCATGAAATGGAATCTGTTTACTATATTCAGGCTTACAGATACTACTACATTCTTTTTTCAACAAAATTTATTACCTGAGTGCATGGATGCAGTAGATACAGCGTGGCATGTTCTTTCGATCATAGATATCTGTGGTTTCAGGGTAAAAAATCTGCCCAGAAATAAAAGTGAAAACATAAATCTTCATTTCATCCTATACCACCCAACAATAACACAAAGTAGGTACACATTTCTTATATGAAATGAAAGAAATACTTTTTAGTTAAACATCCCTCCCAGTCATTTTGTTCATAGCAGGGTCAGTCTTGCCTACCTCTGCCATCATCTCCAGAAAGTCACATGAGGGTGAGATTCTGGGTTATTTTCCTCTTTATCTGGCCTTCCCTTCCCTGAAATCAGTGTCAGAAGTCCCACAGAGCTAGCAAAGGCCAGAAAACTATACCATTATTCTAAAAATGAGGTGTCAAAGTCAAATAAAAAAGGATCCCTGCAGACAGCATGCTAAAACCACCATAAATTAAGATTATTTATGTTGCATTATACTTTTATTTATTTTGTTAAACATTTCCCATTTTAATCTGATTCAGGCCACACTCACGGGGGTTTTGAGTCATAAGTTTGTTTACCATTGCTGTTCTAAAATACCAGAATTCCAGATTTCATCTTGACTTTATTAGTATATAAACTCTGCTAATCTGCTATTCTCCAAGTACTACAGATGGAAAATGCCAAATCTATCTGTATCATTCAAGTTCCCCATTCCCAGTTATCTAGCTTCACTGACTTAGATGCAAACTAAGGGTTTGCATCACCCTCTGACCAAATCCTTATCCTTATTTCACTAAACTATATTTGTTCAGTATTCTTTGCCTTTTGGGATCTGGTTTCATTTGATTAAGAGAGACCTGAAACATTCTAATGTACACTGTACTGTACTGAAACATGTCTACTGTACACAGAAATAACACATAACCACTGTCATTACAAATAAAATTATAGCAATATTACTGCTTGTCCTAGACAATTTATGTACCATTTTAAGTGCTAAGAAGAATATGAGGCATGGTCACAAAGAACTGAAAATCTAATTGGATAATAATAAATTCCAGGAAAATAAAAAATCATAAGAATAAATATGTAATTACATACTAAACTTTGGTTATACATTATAACTGTTGGAAGAAGGATCAATGAGAGTAAACTTGTCATAACAGAGCTCAGGGAAAAAGTAGAATTTTACTTAACTGAGACCCTGAAGCACTATTTAGGGCTATGGCTAGACAAAGAAGAGGGGAAAGGTATTACTGAAAAAAAGGGAATAATGTCAGGAAAACCAAAGAAACAGTAATGAACACATTTTAACTGCAATACAAGATGGATAGGGAGTATACAGTCATATTCTGGGGAATCTTCAGTCAGGCTAGAGTTTAAGTAAAAAAAAAATAATTGTAAGCTTTTTGTATTTGTTTTGGGGGTAAACAATGAGGAATGAAATAAGAATCATTTTCAGGAAGATTAATCTTGTAGTAAGTTATAAGGACTCTTGGAAAGAGAAGATAATAAGAGTTAGGAAAGGAAGGAAAACTAGGAGCCTATTAAAATAATTAAGGTATAAAGCCACAAAGAATGAAATGAAAGATCTTAAGACTACAAAAAGGCTTAATGGTCCTAAAAAAATAAGGTCATAAAAGGCTTTAAAAGGAACCCCAAGATATGAAGATGAATGTGATGGGTGCTATTTTACATAGAGAATATGATTTGGGAAAAAGATAAATTCAATTTTAGACATAATGAACTTGAGGTGAAATGAAGACCCAAATGAAACCGTCAAAGAAGCAAAATGATGCAACAGTATGACATTATGAATAGGGCATTTGAAAGACTTTGGTTCAAATTCTGCCTCAAAAGCTGTATGACCCTGGGAAATTCACATAAACCCTCTGGGTCAGTTTCCTCATCCATAAAATGATGGCATTGGATTTGATTGCCTCTAGAGGTCTCTTTCAGCTCTAAATCTATGATCCTATGAAATTATTTTTTGAAGCACCACAAGTACTTTAAATCCAAATAATTCGAAACTCCTGCCTACCTAACATCTCACTATGGATGTACTAATTCTCTAGAACGAACAATGGTTCAAAAAACCATGTATGTGGCCCAAGAGAATAAGCTCTCAATAAAAGCTGAGGCGCACAATTAAAACAACAGTATTTTACAGCCATAGTAAGTATTTTTTAAAACCCCCACCTTCCATCTTAGAATCAATATTATGTATTGGTTCTAAGGCAAAAGGGAGATAAGTACTAGGCAATGGGGATTAAGTGACTTGCCTAGAGTCACACAGCTAGGAAGTGTCTGAGGCCAAATTTGAACCCAGGACCTCCAGTCTCCAGGTCTGGCTCTCAATCCACTGAACCATACAGCTGCCCTCATCCACAGTAATTATTAACAGTCCTCCTCTTCACATTATTCTAAGCAAGACTAGAAAATCTTTGCCCAATAGGCATGCTATATAGGAAACAAGAAAAGAGGAACAGGAAATTACAGATATTTAACAAGGCCAAGTTAACATTGTTGTAAGAATTTGAACTCTTGCATTTCCTGTCTTTTGTGAGGCTCAATTTTCTTAATTTTCTCTAAAACAACTGCACAGAAAGGAGCTTATTAAATGTAATTCTAAGTAAAAAGGAAGATAAAATTATCAATGTGCAATGGTTCACAACTAAAATGTTAATGCCCTAACTTCAACATTTAAATACTTATTAGGCATTTACTATCTTGAGGAACAATGCTAGGAATATTGGATACAAAGTAAAACAACAACAACAAGAAAAAAAACAGTTCAAAAAAACAACAACAAAAAACAGCCCTAGAGTAGCTTCAGTTCTAATGAGGAAAACAACATTTACATAAACCTCTAAGATAAATATAAAATAAACAAAAGGTGAGGTAGCAGCAGCAGGAGGATCCACATTAAGTCAGAAAACTCAAAGCTCATCACTCAGCAAGGCCCTAAAGTGTCTGCCCATGCCATGTCTATTTAAATTTCTTTTTTCTAATGTATCAGAAATATAAAGCTCTTCACCTCAGTGATAACTCAACTATCTATATTTGTAGTTCAGGCTACAGGGCAGAAGGATTTTAGGGGAAACTAGAGGTTATATGTCATTTCACCATATACCATGTAAACCTAATATATATAAAACATAGGCAATTCAGTAACATTATCACCAAGGTAAGGAACAATTTATAGCAAAGATCACTTTGAGACCTGTCCTCGTACTCCAGAATTCTAAGGAGGAGGGAAGACAGAATGGGAATCAACAGGAAAAACTTTTCTACTTCCAAATTTAAGTCTTATGTTGGAAGGTCTCCAAAACTGTCCTTATATCTTTAAAAAAATAACAATACACACAAGGGGGCAGCCAAGTGGCTCAGTGGATAGAGAGAGTCAGGCCAGGAGGCAGGCAGTCCTGGGTTCAAATTTTGCCTCAAATACTTCCTAGCTGTGCGACCAAGTCAATTAACCCCTATTGCCCAGCCTTTACCACTCTTCTGCCTTAGAATCAATCAATACACAGCATTGATTCTAAGGTGGAAGCTAAAGTTAAAAACAAAACAAAACAAAACACATTTCTTTTATAGTATAAGATAATGAAGATGGAGAGTGGAAATTTATTGCTGGGTCATTCAGATAAGGAATACAGAATAAAAAGTAAAAATTGATTGCCATCTCAAAGAAACAAACAAGATGGAAAACCTACTGATTAAATAATATTTCATAATACATTTAAGATACACCTAATAATTTTAAGGGACCTCAATTAAATAAAAACTATTCAATCAATGAAAGCTTCTACTATGTGCCACATACGGGGAGGAAGAAAAGCAACAAAGAGTTCTTGTTCTCAGGGATCTCAGTGTCTAATGGGGGAGACAACACAACAACCACTATGGTCTAACAAGATAGATATACACGAGATAAACTAGAGATAATCCCAAAAAATGAATAAATGGAGATTTTAAACCTTTGACTTCATTCCCCAAAAGTCCTTGGTATTTCCCAGAATTCCCTAAATCTCTCCTGCGTCTCCATGTTGGCAGAACTGAGAAAAGAGGGCGTTTCAGGTATGAGGCAGAGTAAGGGAAAATGCCTGGAAAAGGAGATGGAGTATCTTGTTTGAGGAACAGCCAAGAGGACAGTGTCACTGAATGGAAGAGTACTAATGTAGAAGATAGGAGAGTGATGGCAAACCTTTTAGAGACAGAGTGCTGGGACCCAGTTCCCCACCCCCCAGACAGAATGCCATGCCCCACCACCCGCCTTATCCCAGACTAGGGAGGGAAGAAGCGCTCCCATTGGGCTGCTGGGCAGAGGGGTGGGTGAAGGGAGGAATGTCCCACAACAGAGTAGTGGCAGAATAGACACAGAGCCATATACAAAAGATGGGGAAAAGGTCAAAATGACAAGAGACTGACAACCGACTGGATGGGGAGGTAGGGAGGTGGGAAAAAGGGGTCCAGAATACATTTCTGTGAGTCTGTATAACTGAGAGGAAAGGTAAGAAGGAAAACAATATTAAAGAACTTCATCAGAACTCTGCTCAGTCATCCCTTCCCTTTCAGTAGACTACAAGTGTGAAATGAGGCCAACATTTTCAGACACAGCCAATGTGCTTCTCTGCTTTGCTTAATCTTTTTTTTTTAAGACTTAAAGTAGTATTTAAAAAAACTTGAGGAAGTGCTTCAGAGTGAAACACTCAGGTTCTAAGATAAAAAACAAACAAAAAACAGTGCAAACACTTAGGAATATCTACCTTAGGCAGTCCAATCTCTGACATTGCATTCAGCCACTGAATCACATTATCAGTATGTCGAAAGTGAAGGCCAGTTGCCTAAAACAAACAAAACAAAACACATTAAGCATAATGAAGCAAATTGAGACAAATTCCAAATGAATTCTGTTCCTTCCAAAATTTCAGTTAAGGGCATCCTCAGGCCAATTTAAATTTAATTTCAAAGTGCAACATTGCATATCAATTCTCCTAGTCTATACTCTCATTCACATTTCAGAGAAAACAAACAAAAAATTAGAAAAAGTCCTAATTCCATCTGTACAACACAATTAGTTGGTTTTCTCATATACATTTTGTCAGGAAAAGCCTCGTACATAAATGCTATTAAGTAATTATAATAGCCTATTATACCTTCCTACTTCCTTTACCTTCACCGCATAGGAGCCCCTTTTCTTCAAAATTCTACTCAGAAGAGCAAGTAGGTGGCCCAGTGGTTAGGAACACCAGGCCTGGAGTCAGGAAGCTAAATTCCAATCTGGCTTCAGACACTTCCTGGTTATAATCCTAGGCAAGTCACTTAACCCTGTTTGCCTAGCCCTTGCCCTTCTGTCTTCTAAGACAGAAAGTAAGGGTTAAAAAAAGGATCCTCCTCAGATGTCACTTTCTACATGAAGCCTTTCCTGATTTCCTCACTACTAATGCCCTTCCCCAAATTATCCCCAGTACCTAGTACACATAGTAGTTCCTGGACTATCATATGTAAATAGGTACTTGCTGGTGGATTGATACACACTTTGTTTTTGAAATATAATGGTATTTACTGTCTGAAGAGAAATCACAGGACACGAAAGAGAACCTTCAACTTGGGGCTGGAAGGCCTGGCTTCAACTCTTGGCTCTCATATTTAGTAGATATGTGGGTGGCCTCGTAGAAAGCCATTTGCCCTCTATGCTCTGGGCATGTCCCCTTGTCTGTAAAATGTTGATGATTGGGCAGTGAGTAAAGCAGTGGATTGAGTGCCAGGCCTGAAATCAGGAAGGCTCATCTTCCAGAGTTCAAATCTGGGCTTAGCCATTTACTACCTGTATGACCCTATGCAAGTCACTTAACCCTGTTTGTCTCAGTTCCCTAATCTGTAAAATCAACTGAAGAAGAAATAGCAAAAAAAAAATACTCCAGGATCTATACCAAGGTAACCCCAATGGGATCATGAAGTCAGACACTATTGAAAATAAACAACAAATATGCTGATAATAATATTAACAGTGTAAAATTGAGATATGCTTCCTATTACTCATAATACATACAAAGGGGCTTCAGTCTTTAAGCATTCCATGTTGGGGGCCAGGGGGGGATTCCAGGTCCAAGACTAAGTCCAATAGATCTTGAGGGCTCAAAGTGCTCTCATCATTTCAGTTGCATATGGATTTAAAAGTTTTTTGTTGGCTAACATGAATAGATAATCATTATTTATAACACTTTTTCTAAGGAAAACTTTAGAATTCTAAACAAACAACTTAGAAATCATCTTTTTTAACACAATTTGTTCATAAACGGACGACTGCCTATATAAGGCATCATCTCTGCCTATGAGGTTATAGTTTTGTTGGAGAGATAATACCCTCAAACAGTAGGATGATTTTTCATTACTTGTACAATGGGCAGTTTGTCCCTTAAGTCCCATGATTGGCCTACCTACCTAGGAGAGTTATGAAGAAAATATAGTATAAATCATACAGCACTGTACACAAGCTGGGCTAGTATTATGATTGTCATTCTGATTACTATTATAACTAGTTGTTTGGCACCTGGTATTTTTATTTACTTCCTGTTCCTGTACATTTTATGTTCCCAGGGAGATTGTGAACTCCTCCAGACCACAGACCATTAAAGCAAAGGAGTGAGTGGCACTATTAGACATTCTAGACTTCTCTTTACCATATCTATAGACATTTTAAAGCCTAGGAAATAAGGAATTCACACCTTATATCTGGTTTGCTCCCGATCATAAATCTTCTTCAAGGACACCACTTTGGGAGAGAAGAAGTTTCCAAGTTTAGCAAGGTAAACGCCATTCCTTAGCCCCTCTTCCAGTTCTGTAGTAGGAGGCAACTCTTCATTGAGACAAGCTTCCATCCACCTGTACAAAAAAAAAAGACATAAAAGACCAAGAAAGTTTTTCTTTAATATTTTTTCTTAAGTCTTAGAATCAATACTAAGTATGAGGGTTGCCCATGGTCACATAGGTAGGAAGTGTCTACGGCCAGATGTGAGCCCAGAATCAAGCTCTCTATCCACTGAACCACCTAGCTGCCCCTTTTCTTTAACATTTTAAGGATCATTTCTTTATTTTATGAGAAAGGTTAGTTGATCCAGGAAACAATTCAGGACCCAGTACAAATATCTTTTTCTCCTGATTCACATAAAGTTGTCAGAGACAAGAGATTCAGGGAAAAACAATCCTCAGATATCTACCTACCTATTTCTCATGAGATCACAACTATGCTGTTGGAAATGATAAGAGATCATCCAATCCAATACTCCACACCTCCTCTTTTTTTTTTTAACTGATAAGGGAATTGATGCCAGGACAAGTTAAGTGACCTGGTCAAGGCTACCTAGGCAGTGTCAGCAATTGGGCACTGACTTAAAATCTTTCTACTCTGCTGCAGTGCTTTTGTTCATCCTGCCCCACTCCATTAACATAGCAAGCAATGGCATCCACTGACAATTCAGGATTCCCCACCTAAAATTGTTTCAATTAGTTTTTCAGTTGAATCTAGGGTTTTCTAAGTAAACTATCATAACATCTGCAAAAGTGAATCTTGGTATCTTTTTGCCTATGATTATTCCTTTTATTTCTTTCCATTGTCTTACTTAAAAAGCATTTCTAGCACTACTGAATATTAATGATGATAATGAACATTTTTCCTTTAATCTTATTAGAAAATCCTCAAGCTTATCCCCATTACAAATAATGTTGGCTCTTAGTTTTAAATAGATACTATCTGAAGGAAAGCTCCACTTACTCCTACCTATGCTTCCTAGTGTTTTGACAGGAGTGGGTTTTGTATATTGTCAAAAGCCTTTTTTGTAGATAATGATATAATCAAATTTTTATTATTTTAATATGTTTAAAGTTTTCCCCACATTGGGCAAGTTCTGCATTCCTAGTGTAAATCCTGCTTCATCTACGATCTTTGTGAAATACTGCTATAGTCTTCTTAATATTTTATTTAAAACTTTTGTCAATATTCATTAGGAATATTGGTCTATAGTTTTCTATTTTAATTCTCTCTGGTTTAGGTATCCAAACCACATTTGTGTCCTAAGAGAAATTTGGTGGAATTCCTTCTTTTCCTATTTTTTTCCCTGACAATTATATACTTTTGGAATTAACTGTTCTTTGAAAGTCTGGAAGAATTTACCTGTATATCCATTTGGTTCTGTTTTCAGTCCCTTTGGGAGTTCAATTATAGCTTGTTCAGTTACTTTTTCTAAGATGGAAGTGATCTCTTTCCTATCCTGTTAATCTTGGATATTATGTTTGTACAAATTACTTAATCTATTTCATTAGGACTATAAATTTTGGTTTTTTATTTTTAATACTGGTAATTTGGTTTTCTCAATAACTGTTCCTGCTTGGTGTCAGACCTATCTGGCCTCTTCTCCTTAGACTCCTTTGCAGGGTCACCATCCATATTTTATTCAGGGACATCCCAAAAAGTTCTGTCATGGGCCACTTTTCTTTTCCCTTTATACTATTTTCCTAGGTAGTATCATTCCCAGGAGTTCAATTATCATCCAGCTATATATAGAAGATAATCAGATGTATATGTATATCCATATTCAACCCTAACCCCAATTCTGAGCACCCATCCCACATCATCAACTGCCTTTTAGACACCTCAACCTGAATGTCCTGTAGGCATTTCAACTTAATATATTCAAAATGAATTCATTATGTTCCACCAAACCCTCCCTGTCATCTCCCATCTTTCTTATTACTATCCAGGGTACTACTAGCTTACTAATCACCAAGGTTCACAATCTCAAAGTCATATCCACTTTGTTGTCAAATCTTGTCATACCTACCGCTTCTCCCATATATAAAAATTGAGGCAGCTAGGTGGCACAGGGGATAAAGCTCTAGGCCAGGAAAACTTGAGTTCAAATCTAGCTTCAGTCACTTGCTAATGTGTAACCCTGGGCAAATCCTCTGCCTGCTCCATTTCCTCAGCAGTGAAATTGGGCTCATAACACTGCCTATGTATCTCAGAGTTGTTGTGAGGATCAAATTAGGTATCTGTGAAGCATAGTTGCACATGCCTGGCACACAGTATGCACTTACCAATCAATCTTTCTCCCTTTCTGTCCCCTCTCCTTTTCATCTGCACCACTCCATTCATATCACCACCATCCTCAGGCCCTCATCACCTCTAGCTTGGACAGCTTCCTGCCTCAAATCTCTCACTCCAAATTGCACTTCCTCAACTGCAAGTCTGATCGTGTCCTGCCCTACTTGACAAACTCCAGTGGTCTTCTAAGATCAAATGTTTCCTCTGTTTGGCATTCCAGGCTCCTTCCAAATCACTCTTCTCCATGAAGTCTATGACATGGCCACACTGGCCTCCATGTTGTTCCTCACATACAACAGTCACTTCCAGTCTCTGTGCCTTTGTACTGGCTATCCCCCACTTGCCTCATGTCCATCTCTTAGGATCCCTATCTTCTGCATGAGGCCTTCCCTGATCTTCCCAGCTGTCTGTGCTCTTCCTCCCCAAACTATCTTATATTTATTTATAAAAATCTAAATCATACTTCTTTGAATAGATATGTTGTTTTTATCCTTTAGGACACCGGTTCTTTTTTTGTCTTTGTATTCTCACAATGTCTGACACAGAAAAGGAACTTAATAAATGCTTGCTGATTGACTGATTCCAAGTTACTACTAGTCTTGGTGAGGTCCCCAAAATACAAAAACAAAATTAAAATAGTTCCTAGCTTCAGGGATCTCTAACACTGAAAAAGACAGAAATTGTAATCACTATCACATGAGTTCTTTGAACCTTGTTATATCTTTAAAATTACCTACATATCGGTTTTCTTTTTTTTGAAACAAAAAGATTCATTTTAAAATCTGTTTTTTATCTACCCAGATGGTCACATATGGTCTACAAACAATAATTCTTCTCCCATGCCCCCCTCAATAGAAATTTCTGTCAAAGCACTATCAATTAAATGGC
This sequence comes from Monodelphis domestica, assembly GCF_027887165.1. NCBI lineage: Eukaryota > Metazoa > Chordata > Mammalia > Didelphimorphia > Didelphidae > Monodelphis > Monodelphis domestica. The sequence continues at coordinate 41,602,326 of NC_077227.1, forward strand.
TTAGGCAATACTTTCCTTTTTTTGTTTAACTGAAGAAAATAAACTTTTTTAAAAAGTTTATTTAATTTATTAATTTAGAATATTCTTCCATGGTTCTTTCCCTCCCCTCACCAATGAGCAATTCCACTGGGTTTTACATGTATCTGTGACCAAGACCTATTTCTATATTATTAATATTTGCAATAGTGATTGTTTACAGTTTACATCCCCAATCATATCCCCATTGAACCATGTGATCAGGCAGTTGTTTTTCTTTTGTGTTTCTACTCCCATAGCTCTTTCTCTGGATAGAAAATAAACTTTTAAAGAAGGTGATTCTTAACCCCACCCATTCTCCCCCTCAGTAAGACAAAGAAAGGATTGCTTAGGGAAAGTCAGAGAAAACAAGCTCAGAAGCACAAGCTGAAAAAATGAAGGATTGGCACCTCAACTGGGGCTAAGGAAAAGAAACCAGTTTAACAAGTTTTGAAGAATACACGATTAAAGTGGTTCCCCAGCTTCATACAATCCAGAAAGGGAACATACCAATGCCGGAAGTGTCCATTTAAACCACCAAGATTCAGTTCCTCCTGAAACAACCCTCCTTCTGTCTTTACTCAGCTCAGTGGATAATGGAGCCTCTTAGTGTCCTGCCCTTATCCTGGAGCTCTATGGTTCAGCCATTTCTGAGACCTTTAAGTTTAAAGTTTATTGCATGGCTTAATTTTCTATACTACATAGCCAAATATTTTTGTTAGCATTTGTTTAAAAACAAGCTATTGTCTATGTTTAAAATTAACCAATTTGAATTGCAGGCCTGTAGGCCCGGGGAAAGGAAAGACAAATGAAATAGAAAAAATTCATTTTCCTTCTTTCCCCCCCAAAGGATTGACCTCAACATAAACTCACTCCTGTAATAAACTGAATTGGATGGGATTCATTAGACCATTTGCCCAAAAAAAGATGATTATGCTACCATAAGGTCGATTCTCCTGGATTTTTTAGATTTTCAAATTTAAGAGCCTGGAATAGGAGGTAATAGGTTCAAATACATGACAGTCATAATTGAACCTATATTATTTTTGCCTATATTACAGAGCAACTCTCCCAACTGCAATGGATTTAGGTCTCTCAATCTTCCCTCCCTGCACCCTCTGCAACTATAACCTGCTTAAACAGCTAGCAATGAGTGGTTTGGGGTTTGTTATTGGATGTTTGGGGATTTGGGGGGGAGGAGAGTAGACAGAAATGGTAACCCACAAGGAAAATGGGAATTTTCCATGCTAGGAGAATGACCATAAAATTCATTTGACAAGGGCCAGCTCATATACCAAGTACTGGTCCAAACGTGAATTTGTATAGATAATTAACAGGCCACAAGTCCTTACTCAGACTCAAACCCAAGTAACAGATAGCATGGTACAAGATAAAAGAGGCTGGATATGTAGTTAGACGATCTAAGTTCAAATCCTGATTCTGCCATTTATATAGTCTTAGTTCAATCACAACTTCTCTAGGTTGGGGGCTGCTGTAAACTGACCTCTATTTATGGTCCCTCCTAGTTCTGTATAGATGATTCTTTGTGGAATAAAATAGTTTTTATTTTCATTATAATAATAGCTAGCATTTCTATAATGCTTTAAGGTTTTAAAAAAAACTTTATAAATATTATTTGCTTTGATCCTCACACTCACCCTAGAAGGTAGGTGCTATCTTCATTTTACAGATTTTAAACAACAACAACAACAACAACAACTGAGGCAGCAGGCAGAGGTAAAGTGATTTACACAACCCAGACTCCCAAGGGCTGATCTGAAATAATGTCTTCTTGACTCCAGGTCTAATGCTTGGTCCTCTGTACCACTTAGTTTAGCTGTCTTATTCTGTGCCTCAATTTGATATCAGCAGCTTTCCAAACTAAGAAAAGGTTATGATAAGGAGTTAACACCGTTTCTACAAACATTTATTGAATGCTTTCTATGTACAAAAGGTTAGGGTAAGGCAAGAGAGATAAAGACAACACCAGCTGCCATCCTCAAGGAATTTATAATCAAGAGCAAATTTTTGTTGGTTGGCTTGGGATGGAGCAGATCCAAATACACCAAGGAACAGAGTAGCAAGAAACAACAGGAGATGGCAGGGGAAGATCCCAAGTATAAAAAGCAGCCTAGAAACATTGTGAATGCAAAGCATTGAAGAACATTTCATGGAGGCAAATACTCCTACATATCCCTCCTCTCCTATTAGAGGGAAAACACTTCCTTACTGATGGGTTTAGAGTCAGAGAAGAGAATGGTAAAGAATGAGTATGGTTGGCCTGCTGCAAACACTCTCATCTGGATTGGTTCCTTGTAATGAGGGAGCTGTTATGTTGAGCAAGCCTGGCAAGTGACAGTAATGGGGAAAAATAAAAGCATCAATTGTACATTTTTTAGGAGTTCATGGAGCACACCACAATGAGCTCCTTGAGGACTTCCTTTCCTCCTTGGACACTGCCTCCCACCCTGATGCAAGTGCCCCTCACTTCATGCCTGGGCTTTTGCAATTGCCTACTGGGGGTTCTATCTACCTCAAGTCTCATCCCACTTCAGTCCACACTCCAACTTATCTTCATAATGCATAGGTCTGACCATTCAATCAGCTCCAGTGGCTCCTCTTTTTAAAATCCTCTTTTTAGTGTTCAAAGTCCTTCACAATCGTGTCCATCTTCTACCTTTCCAAAGTTCTTAGACCCAAAGATCTTCTCACCCATTTATCACCCCCAAATAGTCCTCTCCCTGCTGTCCCAGCAAGCATAGCTCTTTCCTGAGTTATTTGTTGGTTCCTTCTACAAGCATTGCTCTCAGGAAAAGGAATATAAATTGAATCTTCTCATTTCACACAGACTTCATCAACATTTGATGGAAAACTTTCTGGCAGGGATCAAAGAGAGTTCTGGCAGTATACTCTGGTGATGGGGAGTTCCAGACTAGGTACTTCCTCTCCCAGTAGCTATTTCCCACAGGAAACCTCTGGCTTCAAAAAAGCTCCACCAAGGAACTCTAGAACTTGAAGGCAGGTCCCTGTAATCAATTCCAGGTTCTGATGGAATGACTATAATCTTAATGTTCTTCTTTCTCTCTGTGACACCCACAAAGGGCTGTTGGTTAGCTGAGAGGCACTCCCCTCTTCAGCAGTTAGTCAAGCACATGAATTTCTCCCCAAACTATTGCTCAAAAATGCTGAAGAACTTTTATGGCCACTGGGTGAGGTAATTCAAATCATAACAGCAGACAGATGAGGGAAGCTAGTATTCTCCAAATCTTCCAATATGTATAAATCAAGTGACAAAATTCAAAATGAGAAGAATGGGAGAAAAAGCCTGAGCATCACTAAAAATACTAATTCAGATTTTCATACTAAGAAGTTTACAAAATACCCCACACAAATTATCTCCTTTGATCTCCATAATAATGTTCAAGGTCTCTGGATTTCCAAGCTAAAAGGGATCTCTAATTCAAACTATACCAAAACAAAACAAACAAACAAACAAAAAAGCAGCAGTCCTTTGGTCATACACCCAACCAAGAACCATCTAATCTTTTCTTGAAAAACTAGGCACCAAAAACCTTCCAAAGCAGTCCATTCTACTTCTGGATGGTTCTCATTATTAGGAAATTGTTCCTTAGATCAAGTCTATATTTGTCTTTTTGTAGCTTCAAACCTCTCCTAGGTCTGCCTTCTGGGAAAACCAACCCTTCAAATACTTGGAATATCCCCTGCATCTTCTCTTACCCAGATTAAAGATATACAGTTCCTTTAACCAATCCTCAAGCTTATCAATGTTCTTCCTAAAATGGTACCCAAGTAGAAACAATGCTGTAGAAATGGTCTGAGTAAAGCCAAATATCCCAGAAGCCAAGCGTCTCTCAATGGAGTCCAAAATCGCACTGGGTTCTAAGGCTGCAATATCATGTGATTGATTTATAGTGAGCTTGAAATCCACCACATCTTTTTTCAGAAAGACTGCTAAATAGCCATGCTCCCTCTTATAATCAACTTCACAACTGACAAGACTTTACTCCTATTAAATTTTATCTTGTAGTTTATCTGAGTGAGGGAATGAGGTGTCCAGGGAAGCAAAGTGTTCTCCAATCACTGCTTTACTTATCTTGGATATCTAGTCCTTTTTTTGTTCTTTCCAGGCCCAGGACATTCTCCTTAGTAAAAAACAAAAACAACAAACAAACAAACAAAACAGAAGCACAGAATTTAGCTAAGAAATGACCAGCTTTTCTGTCAGTGTCTCATCATTCCAGAGCTGTAGCCCTTTCCAATCTTTAACCATCTCTTCCCCAAAATAGCTTCTTAAAAAGTTGTCTTTAGTTTTCCTCATCAATCTCCATTCATCATAAACTTTAGCAGCACTGATACTATTCTAAGACTACCCTCTCACTTGGAATAATATCACAACCTAATTGGTCTCAGATTACTGGTTTACCTCTCTAATCCATCCATCCTTCTCTTACTCCCCAAATATTCTTACACACACACACACACACACACACACACACACACACACACACACACACACACAATCTTAGTTTACTCAAAAGTCTCAAAAGGACAACCTATTTCCTTGCTTCTAGGACAAAATGCAAATTCCTCAGCCTGACAGTTAAAGCTCTCCACAATCTCTCCAAACTATTTTTTTAGTCTTATTTCATATTATTCTCCGTGTACTCTATGTTCCAAGCAAACTGGCTACTCCACATTCCATTCCTCACCCTCTACCTGTAAATCAGCTATGAGAGTCTGGAGGCCTGGAATGCTTTCTCCCCACCTCTGCCAGCCCCTCAGAATCCCTAACTTCCCTTAAACTCCAATCCAAGTACTGTCTCTTTTATAGTCTTCTCTGATGCCTTTAAGTTCTCACACTCACCCTTTTAAATTACTTTGCACTTATTTCCTTGCGTTATCAGCTGGATATTCCCTGTAGAGTGTAAGTTCCCTTACAGGTTTAGCAATTCAGTCTTAAAACCCACATTTTTCGTGGTTACACTGCACCTTATTTTCCCAAGCCTTTCAAATGACCATTCTTAGGGACATAACCATATGATCTTTTCCATTGCTTAGGAAATCTTCCCCTCTCTAAGAAGTCTTAAAATTTTATCTCTGGGTGCCTTTTAAAACTCCAGACATTTGTTTAATTAAAAAAAAATTGGTCAGATCCAACTAGTGTGAAAGAGAAAATTGGGGGAAAACTGCAACAGAGTAAAAGGAGTAAGATTTGCAGAAGCTGTCAATCAAGAAGCATTCTGGAATGGAATGGGGGGGAGGGGGTGGCAGGGGAGAATGTCAGACAGACTGTTGAAAGGAACAACCAAACTGTGAGAAATGGTCTCTTGCTCTTGAGACATGAAGGAATAAGGACTGAGAAGATTCTTCTCTTACTGATTTCTCCCTACTGGACAAAAGTGACCAAAAATCCTCAATCTATTAGCCATATCCCTCAATTCAAGACTCTATTCTACTATTCTTCAATTTAGGAGTATTTTAAGATTAGGAAAACTCTAAACCCATCAAACTTCCCTGGCCTTCCCCTTTTCCTAAATAAATCCCCTTGTTTAAACTAGTCAAAGAAAGTTATCAGATTTATCAGAAAACTCACTCAAGAGTTGTCTTCCAGACAGTATACGATAAACCCAAAGATCCCAGCTTTTGGGACAAAAATCCACTATTTCATAAAAACTGCTGGGAAAATTGGAAGACAGTGTGGGAGAGACTAGGAATAGATCAACACCTCACACCCTACACCAAGATAAATTCAAAATGGGTGAGTGACTTAAACATAAAGAAGGAAACCATAAGTAAATTGGGTAAACACAGAATAGTATACATGTCAGACCTTTGGGAGGGGAAAGGCTTTAAAACCAAGCAAGATATAGAAAGAATCACAAAATGTAAAATAAATAATTTTGACTACATCAAACTAAAAAGCTTTTGTACAAACAAAACCAATATAACTAAAATCAGAAGGGAAACAACAAATTGGGAAAAAATCTTCATAGAAACCTCTGACAAAGGTTTAATTACTCATATTTATAAAGAGCTAAATCAATTGTACACAAAATCAAGCCATTCTCCAATTGATAAATGGGCAAGGGAAATGGATAGGCAGTTCTCAGATAAAGAAATCAAAACTATTAACAAGCACATGAAGAAGTGTTCTACATCTCTTATAATCAGAGAGATGCAAATCAAAACAACTCTGAGGTATCACCTCACACCTAGCAGATTGGCTAACATAACAGCAAAGGAAAGTAATGAATGCTGGAGGGGATGTGGCAAAGTAGGGACATTAATTCATTGCTGGTGGAGCTGTGAACTGATCCAACCATTCTGGAGGGCAATTTGGAACTATGCCCAAAGGGCGACAAAAGAATATCTACCCTTTGACCCAGCCATAGCACTGCTGGGTCTGTACCCCAAAGAGATAATGGACACAAAGACTTGTACAAAAATATTCATAGCTGCGCTCTTTGTGGTGGCCCAAAACTGGAAAATGAGGGGATGCCCATCAATTGGGGAATGGCTGAACAAACTGTGGTATATGTTGGTGATGGAGTACTATTGCGCTAAAAGGAATAATAAAGTGGAGAAGTTCCATGGAGACTGGAACAACCTCCAGGAAGTGATGCAGAGCGAGAGGAGCAGAACCAGGAGAACATTGTACACAGAGACAAACACACTGTGGTATCATCGAACGTAATGGACTTCTCCATTAGTGGTGGTGTAATGTCCCTGAACAACTTGCAGGGACCCAGGAGAAAAAAACACCATTCATAAGCAAAGGATAAACTATGGGAGTGGAAACACCGAGAAAAAGCAACTGCCTGAATACAAAGATTGAGGGGACATGACAGAGGATAGACTCTAAATGAACACTCTAATGCAAATACTATCAACAAAGCAATGGGTTCAAATCAAGAAAACATCTAATGCCCAGTGGACTTACGTGTCGGCTATGGGGGGTTGGGGGGGGGGGGAGGAAAAGAAAATGATCTATGTCTTTAACGAATAATGCTTGGAAATGACCAAATAAAATATATTTAAAAAAAAAATAAATAAATAAATAAAAAAAAAAAAAAGAGTTGTCTTCCAATGTCACCAACTGAAGAAACCAACTGGAGGGGAAATGGGGGGTAGCAGATCTGATCTCTCACTCACCATAACCAGTAAATTAATTACCTAATACACTAGCCACCTTCCTGACTAGCTTCTTAAAAGTCACTTCCACTTCCTTAGATCAGGTACTATGCTAGGTAAAAACCAAATATGATGGCTCCCTTGTAATCAATAATAAAGATAGCTTATTACAGAAATGCTGGCAAAGCTGTTGCATTTCATGTCTCTCCCTTGTCTATCTTCTAGTTTCATCCATGTAAGTTTTAGAATTGCTCTGGCTTGGCTGAATCTTATTATCAAGTTTTCTAAAAGTTCACTTCCCCTTCCACTTCTTTGTCCAGAATCATCAAAATAATCCAGGCACAAAGAAGGAAGGCTCTCTGTTGGGGGTCAGCAGTAGAAAGAGAGATGTGTTGTTGAGAGGTCAGCTGACGTGCCAAACATCAAAGAACTAAGTTGGAGCCTTTCTATTCCTTCTATGGGATTGGGTTATTCATTATCTCTCCTTAAAAGCTCCTGGTGGGTATACATTTTGTCACACTGGAGTAGCAGGTTCAATGAGTGCAACTAAATTAATAAATTCTGCATTTGTACCTATTTGGTTAGTACCATCTCTCCAGTATATACTATGCTTGTTTAATACATGATTTAACTTGATGCAAATCCTTTAGGTCAAAAAATGTCCAATATTTTAAAAATTCATTTTATGAGAAGGGTTAAAAGACTGCTGCACATTAAAACGGATTTATATTCTGAGTTCCTTCCATCTGATTATGGATATCTCAAATATTGAAGAGATTCCAATTAAGACTTACTCTAAATCAAAGGTAGGTCAGAAGTGGCAAAGCCAATGCTTTTCAAGTGTTCAATATTCCAAGTAGACTTCAACAAATTCAGAATCCCTGTCTTACAGGAAACCAAAAGGACTTCAAACTAGGAACTCATCAAGAGCAAATAGTTAATAGAAAAAGAAATGTGGATGGTCAAATGCTACCTTTGACACATCACAAATCAAAGTTATCAATTCCAGAACAATTTATGAACCCAAACTCCACAACCTCCTTTTCTGTTTTTTAAAAATCTTCTATCTAAAAGGTTATAGATGGGGGAGGGGAGGGGGAGGAGACACACTCACAGGTAAGTGGCTCAGTGGATTGACAGCCAGACCTAGGGAGGTCCTGGATTCAAATCTGGTCTCTAACCCTTCTTAGCTATGTGACCTTGGGCAAGTCACTCATCACCCCCAATGCCTAGTACTTATCACTCTTCTGTCTTAGAACTAACATACAGTACTGATTCTGTAACAGAACATGAGGGTTTTTAAAAATAAACAAATAAATGAAATGTAGAAAAAGATCAATCAGCATTAGGGATAACAGAAGAGCTCTGCATCAAGCATACTCTTGCCCTCAAGAAAATAAATGAATGCCAAATTCTAGACCCAAAAGTTGCTTCAATTAAAAAATATTTCTGGGGCAGCTGGGTGGCTCAGTGGATTGAGAGCCAGGCCTAGAGACAGGAGGTCCTAGGTTCAAATCTGACTTCAGACACTTCCCATTTGTGTGACCCTGGGCAAGTCACTTGACCCCCATTGCCTAGCCCTTACCACTCTTCTGCCTTGGAACCAATACACAGTATTGACTCCAAGGCAGAAGGTAAGGGTTGAATCCATGCTCCTAGGATCCCTTCTCAACTTCTTAGTCTTGGAAAGCTCCCCTTACCTTCAAGGTCAGCACCTGGTTCAATCAATTTCTACCTTATTCTCATCATGTTGTGCTAAACTATAGGGATGCCACCAAGGGGTCTGAAGTCCCACTGGAGATGGCCTGGAAAGGGTGCTATGAGTGCCAAAGTCATAAGGATGGAAAATGGAGCCACTGACACACCCTTAACAATGGCAATGTTGGTTTGATTCCAGTTTCCAGGGCAAGAGATAGGAAAGGAATTGGGGGGGAGGGGGGGGGGGAGGTGAACAGCAGGTAGCAATAGGGAGAAAATGGCCAGGGTAAGCCATAGTCAGTTGGATTTCAGGCAAGTTTAATAAAGTATAATGAGCTCTCAGCAATCAGGTTTCCCTTCCCTGAAGGAGAGAGTTCTACTAGCCCCAAGGAAGGATTTCTAAAGGAGCTGCTTAATTCCTCCAGAGGTTAGTTAGGAGGAAAAGTGGCTGCAGAGCACATGGCAAAAAGAAAACCAAAGTGAAACATAATCCATCTTCAATGACTTTAACTTCCAAGAAGAGGTCCTTTAAAAAACCACTCGTCTCTGCTTGAGATTCCTTAACTCAACTCCAATGACATTAATCCCCCTTCCACTTCAATACCACAAGCATAATGACTACATCGACCCACCACTCCTTGGGGAGGGGCTGTAATATAATGGAGAGAGCAAAGCATCAAGTCAGAAGATCTGGGTTTGATTTCCAGCTGACACTGCTAGTCATGAGACCTTTAGTTTCCTTAATTATAAAATCTACATACAAATCCTATAAAAACAGAGCCAATACTTCTTTGCACATTGGCATCCTGCAGTAGTTGCTGTAGAAAAGCACTTTGAAAATCTTGAAGCATTACAGAAATAAGCATTCTCATCACTCAGGATGGTGTTATCTTCAAGACTTTAAACTCCTTCTTCTCCTTACCTTCAAATTTTCCTAGTACCCCTGATAAACCTGCTCTTTCTCCTCCAGCTATTTGACACCCTGAGGCAGCCTAGCAGAAGTCTATAGGCTTGGAGACAGCAAGAACTGGGCTCAAAATCTGCATCAAACACTCACTATAGCTCTGTGAACCTCAACTCTTCATGCCTCCATTGCCTGATTTATAAAATGAGGGGTTTAAAACTGATGGCCTCTAAGGACCTTCCCAGATCTAAATTCTTGGACCTACAAACCCTCATTCATTCCTCTTCTCTCAGACTGTCACCCTGCCTCAGGCTTTAGTCATCTCCCTACTCAGTCTGGGCCCCAGTGGACAGCTACTTCAAGGACACTAGAGAATCCTTCTCCCAGGACATTCCCCTCTTACATCCTCCTTTCTCCCTACAACTGATTTTTCTACTTCTATACTATCTACTATCCAAAAGGTTAAAACAAGAAAACCACTAACCAATCTAGTAGGCCCTTCCACTGAGCCCTCACTTCAGCAGATCAATTATTTTACTTATCAGCTGATTCCTGAATACATTTCCAGGCTACCTCCAGCCTTTACTCTTCGGCAGGCCTCATTTGCTTCCCTTAATTCTGAACAAGGCCATTAGGATCTTGAACATTCTCTCTTTTCTCTATCCTCAGTCTCTAAAGATAAGAGACTGAGACTAAGAGAAGGCACTGTCCCTGTCTTATGTTTGGCATCATTGGGCAGCACAATGTGTAAAAATTGCAAAGAAAAATGGAGGTGTGATGGTAGATAAAGTTTCCCAATAACTGTAACAATACACGACTGAACAGGTTGCCCAAGAGCTCCCACTCTTGAGTATCTTAAACTGGGGCTGGAAGATCCTTGGGTTAAGAATGCAGTGTCATAGGAGGGATGATTATTGGGGTCTTTGTTAGCAACAATTCACATTTCCAATTAGCTTTAAGGTTTTCACAAGCCCTGGGCATGGAGCCAGGTAGTCCTGGGCTTTGATTCCACGTAACCCAGGCCAAGACACCTCACCTCTCTACACCAGTTTCATCATTACAAAATGAAGATATTAACGCCTTCACTGTCAGCCTCCCAGGATTCTTGGGAAGGTGAGATGATAAGAATGCATGTAAAAGTACTTCAATGTGTGTTAAAACAAAATCCCGAACTTTATCCCCAGCAACTCTCCTATAGAATTCTAACTACACCAATTCCAACAGAAAAAATCCAAGAGAAGCCTTGGCTCTGAGCACCCAATCCAGTTCAGAACTTCCAAAGCCTGTGGAGACTGAACAAAGTCAAAACAAGGTAGGCAGAGAGGCAGCTCAGAAGTGAAGACTGGATTAAGCCTGTGCCAAGTCCAAGCCCAGGGCCCAAGCACTGTGCTTGTGCCACAGCACCACACAAGATAAGACCAATACCCAGATAGGCCATGCCCCATCCTGCAGCAAAACCTCAAGAGGAGCTCCCACCTCAGGCACAGAAGGAAAAAGGACCAAAGCATCAAGGGACTTTGTAGCACATGAAGTAACTCAAGAAGTCTCCTATTTGTGCAGGAGACATCTGACAGAATCATGGCAAAGAATGGAGACAACTAACGCTTACATTACCCTAAAAACCCCAGACTAAATCCTACAGAAGAGAAAAAAAGACTTTGAATAGAATAAAGGACTTTCAAGTACTCCGGACAGAAAAAAGGACCAAAAAAAAAAAACCACCCCTACAGCCAAGCAGAAGTTCTGAAATGGAAACAGAGAATGAAGATAAAATAAAAAAGTGAAAACATCTGAGTATTCAGAAGGCTTCTATAGAGGCTTACAATCCAATCTAATAAGGAAAGAAGAAACAAATATTCCTGCAGAGTCCTTCTATAAAGAGAAAGCCTGGGAGTGGTTTAGTTCTGTTCTGGTTTTAAAGAGAAAAAAGAAGAGGAAGGAAAAGAGAAGGCACGTGGGAAGAAGGGAAAGGAAAGAACCTACTAGTCATCTAGATAAGTGGTGAAGTAGGACTGGGCCTGGAGATAGGAAGAGTTGAGATGAAATTCAGCCTCAGATACTTACTAGATATGGCAAGTCACTTAACCTTTGTTGGCCCCAGTTTCCTCATCTGTAAAATGGGGATGATAATAACAGTACCTACCTCTAAGAGTTGTGAGGCTTACTTATGAAATATTTGTCAAATGCCTAACATGGTATCTGGTCCACAGTAGGCACTTAAATGATTGCTCCTTTCACCCCTCATGAGCTTACATAAAGATGAAGACTAAACAAAACACAAAGGAAAGAGCTGGTAATAAACAAGAGGTATCTCATGCCTATCCCATGTTATCCCAACAGGAGAAATAATAGATTTGCACATCCACACAAAAGAGTTTGGTGTAGAAATATATTAAACTCAAAGGAAGAGACAGTTAAGTGGCTGGCTCTGTGGATAGAGAACTGGGCCTGGAGATGGGAGATCCTGGATTCAAATATGGCCTTGGACACTTCCTAGCTCTGTGACCCTGGACAAGTTATTTAACAGAAGCCCTTATGGCACACTTCTGCCTTGGAACCAATACATGGTATTGATTCTAAGAAAGATGGTATGGGCTAAAAAAAAAAACTCAATAGGGAACTAGGTAGGAATAGGAGAAAGGGGAAGGAAGTTAAGAAGGGAAACAATCACTGAAGAGTCAAGCAAAACAACCTCACTAAAACAAAGGAGGGTAGAGCAATTCAAGGGGAGAAAAAGAGTTAACTTTTGTGATCACAATCAGGAGCAGAGGAAAGAAGGGCAAGAGAACCAAACAGGGAAATAAGCTGCTTCAATTACATACTAGTATTAAGAACATTCCTCGTTTACCACCATCTTTGTAAAAAGAGGGAGCAGAGTAAAAAATACAAGAGAGCATGGGATAGAGGGAAATGCAAACAATCATAAATATGAAAAAGAACCTCAATGGGATAAACTTACTTAGGAAATAGAAAAGGATGCCAGAAAGGATTAGAAAGAGCAATCTAACAATATCAATACTTAATAAGTATACACCAAATAACATAGTGTGTAAATAAATGCTTAAAGGAAAAGTTAATTAAATTGAAAGGAAAATTAAACAATAAAATCCCAGTGGGGTTTTAGTGGGGAACCTCAATAAATCTCTTTTCAGAACTCACAAATTATCAAGAATTTTTTACAGATATGAATATAATTTTAGAAGATTTAAATATGATAGATTTCTGATGATTACTTGGGAGAAACAGAAAGGAATATCTATATTTCTTAGGTAGGTATTGCACCTTTAATTTATAAGAATTAAAAGAGATTACATATTAGAGCATTAAAAAGTCACAAACAAATGGAAACAAGCAGATATTAAACACATCCTTTACTTATCACACTACAATAAAAATTATATTCTTTAAAGGGACTTTAAGAAAAAAATTAATTGTAGACTAAATAATGTAATCCTAAAAAATTGTTGTGTGAAAGAACAAATCATGAAAATAAAAGAAAATTTAATGACAATGACACAAAATACTAAAACTTTTGGTAGCTAAAATAATCAGGGAAAAATGTGTTTCTCTAAAAGCTTTCATCAACAGGAAAGAAACTTCAATTGGGCATGCAATTAAATAAAACTAAAAAAAGAAACAAATCAAAAAACCCAACACTAAATGAGAAATTCTGAAAATCAAAAGAGATTAGCAAAGCAAAAAACACCATCAAATTGATGACTAAAACTAAGAACTAGGGGCATTTTTAAGCAAATAAGATAAAAGCTTACTTTTTTAATACAGCAAAACCAACTGTTAATCATCAAAAATTAAAAAGGATTCACAAAAATTTGAATATCAAACTAAAAAACCTCTCGTCAACAAAATTGATAACTTAGGTGAAATGAATATTTACAAAAAATTTAAGATACTCAGAGACTAAAAGAACAAAAAAAAGGTGATGTAAATAACATAAATTCAGGAAAAGAAACTGAATTATCCATTAGTGGATTTCTAAAGGAAAAAAACTCCAGGACCAAATGAGATTGATTTACAAGTGAATTCTATCATTTAAAGAACAATGAATTCTAATATTACATGAACTATTTGCAAAAACAAGAAAGCTCTTACAGAACTTCTATGATATAAAAATTATTAGATACCTAGAGCAGTGAGAAACAAAACAAATTACATACCAAATATCTCTAGTGAACATTAATACAAAAATATTATATTTAATTCCCATTTTTAAATGGAAAAATTAAATCATAATGACGTTAAGTGATTTGCCCAAAATCAAATAATCCAATAGCTTGAATGAAATGGACAACCTCAACTGTCAAGAGTTCTTTAGGCAAAGGCTGAGATCCCTTAATGAGTGAATTGTAGTGAGAATTTTGTTTTTATGTATTCGTTGGTGTGAATGACTTCTAAGGTCCCTTCCATTTTGAAATTCTTTAACCACAGACTTCCTCATTCCAAGTTCATTACTCTTTTTACCATGTCAAACAAGTGTAGGTTAGCCTAAATAAGGTTCCTTCTATTAGATTCTGTAATTCATTCTTTTCTCATCTCATCTTTTGATAGAGTCAAAAGTATCCCTCTTCCTTTCGATCAAATAGGGGAAAAAGCACTGAACTTGGAATTCAAAATGTCTGGGTTCAAATCTTGCCTTAATAATTATTAGCTCTTGGAAAAATAAAACCAATGAAACCAAGATTAAATGGGAAATAAGAAATGGGGAAATTTTTTTTAAAATATATTTTATTTGATCATTTCCAAGCATTATTCGTTAAAGACATAGATCATTTTCTTTTCCTCCCCCCCACCCCCCATAGCCGACACTGGGCATTACATGTTTTCTTGATTTGAACCCATTGCTTTGTTGATAATATTTGCATTAGAGTGTTCATTTAGAGTCTCTCCTCTGTCATGTCCCCTCAACTGCTGTATTCAGGCAGTTGCTTTTCCTCGGTGTTTCCACTCCCATAGTTTATCCTTTGCTTATGAATAGTGTTTTTTTTCTCCTAGATCCCTGCAAATTGTTCAGGGACATTACACCGCCACTAATGGAGAAGTCCATTACGTTCGATTATACCACAGTGTATTAGTCTCTGTGTACAATGTTCTCCTGGTTCTGCTCCTCTCGCTCTGCATCACTTCCTGGAGGTTGTTCCAGTCTCCATGGAACTCCTCCACTTTATTATTCCTTTTAGCACAATAGTATTCCATCACCAACATATACCACAATTTGCTCAGCCATTCCCCAATTGATGGGCATCCCCTCGTTTTCCAGTTTTGGGCCACCACAAAGAGTGCAGCTATGAATATTTTTGTACAAGTCTTTTTGTCCATTATCTCTTTGGGGTACAGACCCAGCAGTGCTATGACTGGATCAAAGGGTAGATATTCTTTTGTCGCCCTTTGGGCATAGTTCCAAATTGCCCTCCAGAATGGTTGGATCAGTTCACAACTCCACCAGCAATGAATTAATGTCGAAATGGGGAAATTTTTTACAACTTTCTCTGATAAAGGCCTCATTTCTCAAATGTACAGAAAATGGAGTCAATTTTATAAGATTACAAATCATTCTCTATTTGATAAATAGTCAAAGTATAAGAGTAGGCAGTTTTCAGATGAAGAAATAAACGCTAATAAAATCAAAACAAGAAAACATGCTCTAAATCATTAATGATTAGAGAAATGAAAATCAGAACAACACTGAAGCATCAACTCTCACCTTTCAGGTTGGCTAATATGACAAAAAAGGAAATTGACAAACCTGACATGGACATGGAAAAATTAGGACACTAATGCACTGCTGGTAGAGTCGTAAACTGATCCAACCACCTTGCAAAGCAATTTCAAACTATGCTCAAAGAGAAACAAAAACTATACATAACCTTTCATCCAGCTACATTCCAAAAAGATCAAAAGAAAAGAAAAAGGGCCTATATGTACAAAAATATTTATAGCAATTTTTTTTGTGGTGGCAAAGAATTAGAAATTGAGGGGATGCTCATCAATTGGAAAAATGCTGAAAAGGTTGTAGTATATGGTTGTAATGGAATACTATTGTACTATAAGAAATAAGGAGAATAATTTCAGAAAAATCTTACATGAAATAATGATGCAAGATGAAATGGGCAGAACCAGAATACTGTGCACAGTAAAGGCAATACTGCCTCATAATCAACTCTAAATGGTTTAGCTATTCTTAGCAACACAATGATCCAAAACAATCTCAAAGGACTTAATGACAAAAAAAAATGCTATCCATCTCCTGAGAGAGAAGTAATGGTATATGAACACAGATTGAAGCATACTTTTAAAAAAAATTATTATCTTGGGGTTTTTTTGGTCTGTACCTTAAAAAAAAAAAAACAACCTTATCTTCTGTGTTAGAATCAACACTGAGTATTGGTTCCAAGGCAAAAGAGCAGTAAGGGTCAGACAATGGGGACTTGCCTAGGGTCACAAATCTAGGAAGTGTCTGAGGCCAAATTTGAATCCAGGACTTCCCATCTCCAGGCTGCCCCTGTCTGTGTCTTTTTTTGCAACATAGCTAATATGGAAATGTTTTATATGACTACACATATGTAATCTATATCAAATTGCTTGCATTCTCAAGGTGGTGGGAGGGAAAGAAGAATCTGAAATTCAAGCATTTTTTTCAAGAATGTTAAAAAAATTTTGTTTACATGTAATTGAGAAAATTAAATGAAAAAAATAATTACTAGTTGTGTGACTATGGACAATTATTAACCTATCTGTGTATAAGTTTCCCCATCTGTGAGATAGGAATAATAATATTTGCATTACCTACTTCAAAGAGTTGTTATGAAGAAAGTGCTTTGTAAACAGATTATTTATCAGTTATCTTCTCTTTCACACCATCGAATTTCCTCCTGGCTCCTACCACTTTGCCCCTATCTCCTCAGTGCATTTAAATAAAGAAATGCCACAAACATGTTCAAATCTCCCACAACTTAAAACAAAACTTACTTTTAGATCATATTATTTTCCCCTCCCTTTCATTGCCAGATCTACCTTCTAAGTTCCTCTCTTTGCATTGAAATTCCCAAGACAAATCCAATAATCTTTTCTCAGGCCTTCTCTGACATTTCTTCATCGCTGGTCACTGTTCTGTCTGGCATCTGTCCCCTTTTCATTTCCATTTCTACTACCTTCATTTAGGCCCTCTATTTGCTCATCTGAATATCCTCCCACCTGGTCTTCCTGCCTCAAATCTCTCCTCACTTTATCAGAGTAAGTTGCCTAAATAAAATATACTGATCAAGCCATTTCTTTCCACCAAAAAAACAAGTCTAAATTCATTAGCCTAACATTCTCTATCAGTCCCATCCTACCTTTCTGGAGGACCTTATCTTCCATTAGTTCCTTTCATAACACCCTAAGATCTAGCCAAGTTAGACTGCTTGCCAGAACAAGTGACGATGATGACGATAATAGCTAGCATTTATAAAGCTATTTAAGGTTTGCATCACTCTGTTTTAATGCTTTTGCTCATATCGTCTCTATACCAGTTTCTCTCATACTCCTGACAAATCTCCGCCTGTCAAAATTATGCCCAATCTTACTACTCAAACTCATTAGCCTTTCCATCACAATCATTACCTTCAGCTTTACAAAATATTGTTGTGTACGCTTGAGATCTGCCTCTGAATGAAAGTCTCTTGACCACAGGAACTCTATCTTTTTCATCAATGCATCTCTATTATTTGTATACAAAGTAGACATTCAATAAACATTATATTTGTGCTCTACTTCATCTGGCATCAGGTACTCTTCCTATCTTCTTTCAGTAGCCTCTAGCATCTTCTATCTCTAGTGGCTCCTTCTCTTCTATATTTAAATATAAAATTGTTGCCTTTGCTGCTGCTTCTAATTACTACTTCATTTCTCTAATGAATACCTCCACTACCTCACTTTCCATCCAGGCTTCAACTCCTCCAGCCTAGTTTCCAGCTAGATAAGCAGCTCTCTAATTAGATAGCTTCCTTTTTATCAAATGTAATAATATTTTATTGGTGTTGATCTTCTTTGTTATCTCTGGGGCATCTGACACTTGACCTCTTTCCTCTTGAAACATTCCTCCCAGCTTTCATCACACTGCACTAATATTGCTTTCTTCCTGCTTCTAGAATTCTGTCTGCTTTCTTGGCGGCGACTCCTGAAGGTGGGCAACCTGCAAGGCACAATCCTTGGTCCTCAGCTTTTTCCTCTTAACAAATGTCTTTCACTCCCTACACAGTCCATATTCATTATCATCTCTAATCTATCACACCTCCTATTGCTGCTCCTCTCATCAGCAGGCTTTTCCCAGTCCTATCTACCTCATAATACCTTGATTTTTCTCTCCTCTAAACTCATAGTGAATTACATTGACTGCACCATTTAGTACCTATCTTGTTCTCTGCTTCTTAGTAAGTCTTGCCTCCTCAAAAATACAGTAAACTCTGGAAACAAAAAACATATCTCTGATATAACTATCAGTTGGGGCCCTAAAATAATGATGTGCATTAGTAAACATTCAATAATTATTTCTTGATTATCAAATCTCTCACAGGAGGCAGAAGAAAAAACTGGCAAAGGTATCTGCCCAAAAAACAATGCAATGTATTTAAAAACAAAAACAAAAAACAAAACAAAAAAAACCCTTTACCTTCTGTTTTGAAATCAATACTAAGTATCAGTTTCAAGGCAG
Organism: Monodelphis domestica; assembly: GCF_027887165.1. Taxonomy (NCBI): domain Eukaryota; kingdom Metazoa; phylum Chordata; class Mammalia; order Didelphimorphia; family Didelphidae; genus Monodelphis; species Monodelphis domestica. Next base: position 41,620,802 of record NC_077227.1, read on the forward strand.
AAGAGTAGTTAAGGGCTAGGCAATGGAGGTTAAGTGACTAGCCCAGGATCACACAGCTAGGAAGTGTTTGCAGCCACATTTGAATTCAGGACCTCCCATCTTTAGGTGTGGCTCTATCCACTAAGCCACCTACTAGCTGTTCCAATAAGACACTTTTGCAAAAGAAGCATGACTGAATTTCACTGTCAAGAAAATTGTTCAATATAAGACCAGAAAAAAAAAATCCAAATGATCAACATTGAGTCAATTCCCAAATACCTACACTAATGGAGAGAAGAAATGAGGCAAACCAAAAACAAAATATTATCCAAAATGGTTTTATATTTTGCTTTAGAAGGCCTTTGCGAACGTAAACACTTTATAACCAGTTTCCTTCAGGACCAGATTAATTAACCTGGAACCTGAATTGTAGAAGAGTTGGAGCTACAGATAATCAACAAAATGGATAAATAAGAAGCATGGAAGTGTTTATTCTTTATCCTAACTTAACCAACAAAAGCCCATCCCTCAAACCCACCAAAAAAATGAAATTCTCCCCAAAATCTATTACCCTGTTAAAAAGCATGTTATAAACACGAACTGAACTCCGACTCTCCTTTACGACAAACAATAACTATCACTCTCTTCACAGTGTGCCTCCCCAAGAGAGCTGCCAAAATCTGATCAGTATAAATATGACTGCTTCTTCAATGCCAATTTTGTCAAATGTCATGAACCTCTGGTGTCGATTCATCCTTGAAGAAGTTAAGAAGGGCCTGACAAATTCCAGCTAATTTCAATAAGAATTAATTAAGCCATTTGTTTCTAAAACAATGTCAAAAGTGACAGCTACCTTGTCCTGTAAGCAATTCTCTAACCTCAGCAGGGAATTAACAAATCTTATTCAGCACTTTAAAGTTTACTCACAATTACACAATGAGGAAGCACAAATACTATAATCCCCATTTTACAGATGGGGAAACAGGTTAAAAGGGATAAAGGGACTTGCTTATGGTCACAGTAATGGTAGAGGCAGGATTCAAACCCAGAGCTTCTGACTCCCAGCTCAGCTCTTCTGGTACAAGGCAGAAAGAGAGGCCACAAGAATCCCTCCCTGATACCTAAAAACCAAGATCTTCCCAGAAACCTTCAGAAGGGCCATTCCCATCATTTTTGAGAAAATAATAACTATTCAAAAGAAGGCAGTATATTAATATTTATAAAACTGCTTTCCTCACAACCACCATATAGTAGCTTTGCCAAGTTTATTTTATTTCCAAGTTTTGGTCCAGTCCTTTATGTGTCTGTATGTACTAGCTATATGCACTAATTATTTTATTACATGAATTTCAATATTAGCTTTACTCAGGTTAACATGCCATAGATTTTTTCTGTTTCCTATCTTCCTTCTAGAATTTCCCCCAAGTTCTCCTTTCATTGCTCTCTTGCTTCCCATGGAGACTCTGGCAGAATCTTTTACTTCAAGAATGTTAATGAACTCTTGAGTTCCTGACAACCCTCCTTACCTAAAGAGAACAATTACTTATCTCACAGTGGTACCAGCTTCCCCTACATTAAGCTCCACAATACTTGTGAAAGGGCTCAAGCCTTCTTGAGGCCCAAACATCTGCCAGAGACAGAAGCCAAACCTTAGGTTGGCAGCTGCCTCTTCATCACTCCTGCTTTTACTTACTCTTGCCACTGACTCAACAGGAAGGTATTCAGAGTAAAGAAATGGAGGCCTTTAGACAAGGCTTTTCCTCCACCCACAGCCCCCAAAATATAGTTCTTTGTCACATGATTCAACAGTTTCCCATCCAAATTGCCACTCCCGTCTGTATGAGGTCATCAGTTAACAAAGAACAAGAAGCAGGGGAAGCATCTTTCCTCTAAAGGAGAGAGAGAGGGGGCAGCTGGGTAGTTCAGTAGATTGAGAGTCAGACCTAGAGTCGGGAGGTCCTAGGTTCAAATCTGGCCTCAGACTCTTCCCAGCTGTGTGACCCTGGGCAAGTCACTTGACCCCCATTGCCTACCCCTTACCACTCTTCTGCCTTGAAGCCAATACACAGCATTGACTCCAAGATGGAAGGAAAGGGTTTAAAAAAAAAAAAAGAGGAGAGAGAAGCCAAAAACTCTAGACTACTCTGGTGAAAAGCAATTAGGGGCTGCTTTTACCTGCCCCAGAAAAAGTTATCACTACAGCTACTTCAAGAGATACTTACTGAGCAGGAGGAGTGAGGTCAGAAAAGAAGTTAACCCTTCAAATACATCTCAGAACCAGATTGGGAACTGGAAATGAAAAGACTCAGGAAATACCTGATAACTATCTTCAAGAATATGAATTGCTTTCATGTCAAAAAGGGTTTATATGTGTTCTGATTGGCCACAGAGGAAAAAATGGGAAATAAAAAAGGTGAATATAGATTTGATGACAGGAAAAATCTCCTGGTAATTAAACCAAAAACGGAATGGGCTGCCTTAGGGTTTATTGTGTGGCCCTCTAAAGGGGGTTGCAAGAAAATACTGGATAACTAACCATGTGGTGGGTGTGAAATAAGAAAAAAATTCTTGTTCAGAGACAAGATGATCTCTAAAGTCCCTTTCAACACTCATTCTGTATTCTGTAATGGGTGGTTCTGAATATCTGTCACAATTCAAAATATATGACAGAGACAAGCTAGCTTTGTATTAAAGTTCCTGTAGCCAATGGTTTCCACAATCCTTTACTAGTCAATCAGAAGATACTATAAAAGCATGCCATAAATCTGAACAATTTATTAAGTAACAATTTGTTAATAATTGGGCACTTTTAATGTTTTGTTTATGGTTAGCATTCATAGGTACTTTAGGGCATAATAAAATGGATACATGATCAGTGCCCACAAGAAGCTCACAATTGGGGAAACCAAATTCCCTGTATAACAAATTAAGAGAAAAAACAAGCACATAATCATACAATATAGTAGAAAGAATACTGAAGGCACAATATTATGGAAATAAACAAGAACCCTACATTCCAAGAGTCTCTCCATCACTAAAAACCATAGTTGTGTGAATCTGAACAGGACACCTGACATCTTTAGACCTTAGTTGCCTGACAGTGAAGTGGAGGTAAAGTCACTGTATTAGGCCATGGAGATAACTTTATGGTCGATTCCAATTCTTGGATATCTTATGGTATGGATGAACACAAAAGGAATGAGGAGAAAGAGGATATCCTTGTGGGAAAGGTTTGCAAGGGAAAGGCTCAAAGACCTGGAAAAATTGGGAAGCTTTGATAAATGGATAAAAAAGAAGGGAAAATCTGGCCTCAGACACTTCCCAGCTGTGTGACCCTGGGCAAGTCACTTGACCCCCATTGCCTAGCCCTTACCACTCTTTTGCCTTGGAACCAAAATCCAGTATTAATTCCAAGATGGGAGGTAAGTGTTTAAAACAAAAAGATAGAAAAAGAGAAGGGGCTAGGACTCATCATTCCTTCAAAATCAGATCCCCAGCAATATCATTTAAGAACTTATAAGCAGCACAGTGAAATGGCAAGGACCTGGCTGAGTTAGGAAAGCCTAGCTCCCAATTCCACCTTTGACCCTTTGACAAAACAGGTCCCGTCAGTCTCCATTTGGACAACTGGTTTAGTTCTTGAATGGCTATTTCCTTCTCTGTGAAACAAAGTATAGAGAAAGTACACTGTAAATATCTAAGAACTATAAAAGTTTTATCTTCATGGTAGAAGGTGCTTAAAAACCTGGAAGAAATTTCTCAGCTCTTCAGGTGAAAGATTTAAGCAAAGTGTGTTAAAAAGAACTTTTTAACACAAAACCCAAATTCTCACTTTATTTTCCACAGCCTTGTGGTTAAGAGCAACAAAACTATGCAACAATTTTCTGGCTTTAATGGTAAGATGCAAATATGAATATTCTATAGTCACAAAAAAGGTAATAATTTTTTGCTGCTTCTGGTTAATATAAATCAGAAATAACATGTACAAATATGTTAAGAAGTTAAGCTACTGTCAAACAGCACAAAGCAAATTATCACCATCTTTTGGTATTAGTAAAAACAGTAGGCTCCAAAATTAAGGAAATTATCTTTTTTTCTTCAAACCACTAACCAAATTCTTCATTTAAGTTTTTTTAAGTTTGCTTAATTTGCATTCTGCAAAACCACAGATTAACAAACACTTTTTCAAAACAGAAGCCACAGTGGAAGCTCCCTGATCTGGTCAGGTAAAAGCTTTTTACTGTCCTCCTCGAAGTGATACAACCATACAAACCAGCTACAGATATGGTTTCTAAGCAACAAAGACTCAAAATAAACCAACACCAACTGTCATATGAGTCACCTCCAAGCCTTCTCACTTTGCCCACCAACTCTATCTGGCACAAACATTTCCTGTCAGGGAGTTTAGGCAGCAGCCTCAATTTGAAACAACCAGGAATTCTCCAAATGTCAAATGATAAGAACATCCCCAAACTGTATAATATACCAGTATCCAAAAACCACTCCACCATGGTGGAGCAGGATTCAAGTCCAGGAGACAGTAAAACTCTACAAGGGAAAACTGAAATACTCTATCTATACATTATGTATCCTTATCTCAAAGAATCACAGCTTGCCAGAGATCAAAAGGTGAGCTGCACAGATTTCCAAAGAAATACAAATCCAATTCCAAAATTGGTGTCTTGGCCTTATCAATGCACAAAGTCAAATCTAGTACAGGCACTTTCGGTTAACATCCCCTATACTCAAAAGCCCTATACTCAAAATATAGTCTAGTTCTCTACCCTCTCTACCCTCTTCCATTACAGTCCTACTCCAGAGTTATCAAGCTGCCCTGGGCTGACTAGCATATGGGAACTACATGCCCCGAAATCTGCTCCTTCCTTCTCCCTCAATCTTTTTTCTCTGTCTTTAACAAGGATATGAGTAGCAGGTTACACACATGCTCATGTATGTTTGTTTTTCACACCCCTTTCTTCCTCAGTCACTCCAGGAAAAATCTCTCTCCCTCTCTTTGTCCCATTTACAAAATAAATAATCATGACTACTAAGCATAAGAAAGGTGGTAGTAGATGACAATTCTGACTGTAGTTCACATTAAAAATCCTTTCTAGACTGGCAGGATCTGACAGGGTCAACTCCAGCCATGATGAGGCCTTTAGTAGAATTATTAGTATTTGCTACAACAAAAAAAATTTTTGTTTACAACTCTCCATTGAAAATGTATAGTACTTCTGTATTCTGAGTTATATAGGCTTTTATGAACCAATCTGAGAACCTAACCACCCTGATCCAAATACAGGCTCTCAACTATGAGACCTTGAGTAGATGAAATAACTCCATAAAGCCTCAGCTTCTTCATTAATAACATGGGAATAATACTATTTATTCAGCCTCCCTCACTCAGTTATAAGAATCAAACAAGATAGCTGTAAAATGCTTTGTAACCATAAAGAGTAACATAACTTTTTTATTTTTTATTATTATTATTAAAAACATTGTTTCAAGAGACAAAGAGTTTGAAGCTCTTTACAATACAACCCATCCTCAGGTAAAAGTAGTCTATATTAGCTCTGAACAGGTAAGGCCTCAAGATATTTTTTTTATGGGGAAAGACAGTAGTTCCTCTCCTTCATAACAGCCTAAGAGTTTAGAAGTTTGGTCCCACAATTTTGAGGGACCTATGAGAAAGAATGCTATCCATTTCCAGGAAAAGAACTGTGGGAGTAGAAACGGAGAAGAAAAACAACTGTTTGATCACATGGGTCGATAGGGATATGATTGGGGATGTAGACTCTAAACGATCACCCTAATGCAAATATTAATAATATGGAAATGGGCATTGATCAATGACACATGTAAAACCCAGTGGAACTGCTCATTGGCTACAGGAGGGGAGGGAAAGAACATGAATCATGTAACCATGGAAAAATATTCTAAGTTAATTAAAATTTTGAAAATTAAAAAAAGAAGTTTGCTCCAAGCTGCTGCTGATTCTTTTAAAAACCTTTACCTTCTGTATTCTACACAATTCTTTTTTTTTTTAAACCCTTACCTTCTCTCTTAGAATAGATACTTGGTTCCAAGACAGAAGAGTGGTAAGGGATAGGCAATGGGGGTTAAGTGACTTGCCCAGGGTCACAAAGCTAGGAAATGGTTAAGGCCAGATTTGAACCTAGGACTTCCCATCTCTAGGCCTGATTCAATTCACTGAGCCACCCAGCTAGCCCCTGTATTCTATACAATTCTAAGACAGAAGAGTGGTAAGGAATAGGCAATGGTGGGTAAGTGACTTGCCCAGGGTCATACGGCTAAAAAGTATGAGGCCAAATATGAACCCAGATCCTCCCAACCCCAAACCTGGCAGGCTATTCACTGTAATCTCCTATTCTCCCACTCTAGCTTTTTTATGCCATGCATAGATGAACTTATGGAAATGCTTCTGGGCCCAACTATGTTTTCAGCCTGCATCCTAGTTCCAACTATTAGCAAACATTTCCTTGAGCAAGTACTTCTCTTTCTGGCCCTCAATTTCCTCATATAAAATGGAGAGGCTGTGGGTTCAATTCCAGCTTTATAAGTCTATACTTGTACCATTTACTATGTAAACAAATATCTTCTATTTCAAATGTTATGGGATAACTTCTGAGAGTGTAGAAAGGGATAAACAAGTCAGTTTATCTTACCTATTCTTCACGCTATCACAGCCTTAATATCTCAATAACTTATATTATTCTCATGGAGCCTGTCTTAATGTTGTTTGAATGACCACCATTGTAAGCTGTCTAATAAACTTATACCTGAAGATTTCCAGATGTTAACATAGATGCATTCAAGAAGGCAGAAATCAAATGCAGGCCCTCTGAGAATGAGACCTAGAAAGACCTGTCCTGCTCAGGGTCCCACAGAGCAGCTCCTAGTTCTAGGGCAGTGATGGTGAACTTTTTAGGGCTGGAGTGTCAGGCCCTCCCCACCCCCTTACCCAGATAGGGGAGGATGGCTGCTGAGCAGAGGGATGGGGAAAGGAGGAATGTCCTCAGGCACATGGGGGGGAGGGGGACAGAGAGGGGAACATCACCAAGTCCCTCTGGCTTTCTAGTAAGGAACTCTGTTTGTTGGGGGACTGAAGGCATGACAGAGAGGGCTCTGCTTGTACTACAGGTTCACCATCACTGTTAGAGGGCATGGGCTAGACCACCTACTCTAAATGAGAAAAGCCTTGTCCTTGGTGCTAGCTAGCAGGCCTATCTGGACTTCCCTGCTGCATATACAACTGAGATCACTCTAATGGGGAATGCTCAGTTTTGCTGTTACTCCTCTGCTCAAAAACCTTAAGCAGCTCTCCTTGTTTACAGAATGAAGTCTACAATCCTGCTTAAGTATTTTCACAATCTGAGCTCAACCTGCCCATCCAGCCTTTCTCTTCATCCCAACCCAATAAAACTATTCTCCATTCTTCTCTTGCCACCTCCAGTTTCCATACCTTTGCTCAGGCTTTCCCCTGTGCATTAACAGACACCCTAGACCATTTATTTCCACATTCTGAAATTCCTCTCGAGGTCCAACTTGATTGCTATCTCTACCATGAAGCTTCTCTCACCAAATCCATAACCACCAAAGTAAAGATGATTTCATCCTCCTCTGATTTCTCTTAGCACTGTGAATTTACCTCAATCTCCCTTCTAATAATTAGTTATGTGGCTGTCCTTCCCACTTCAATTATAAAGTCTGAAAGAGGAGCCAAGTCATAATCTATCTCTGTATTCCCTGTGCCCTGCAAATAGCAGCCACTTAGTGAATGGATGAATTTATGCACAAAAAAGAATTTGTCCATAAACAGTGATAGCTTCTAGGATATGATGATCACTTATAGGTAAGTAGAAAGTTAAATAGCTCAATTTGAAAAGAATAAATTCCTAAAAAAACCATGTATAAGAGAGACTTCATAGAAAAAATGTCACCTTTCTAAACTGGAAGTCCAAAACCTGACAGAAAAGAAAATGCTCTAAAGGTATATACAAATGAAGTACACTAGTATCTGAGGAACAGAGATAAGGGGAATTATTCCAACTGGTCACTCATATATCATATGATGCTGCATAATTTACATCAGAATGGCAGATGATTTCAATAATGAAAAATATTCTTCCCAAATGAAAACAAAAATAATCTCTGTACTTATAACACTGAAGGAAAAAACTGGATAGAATGGATAGAAGGAAATATTTTTAAAGGCAATAAAGTACAGCTAAGCACTGAAAATCACAGATCTCAGAAGCAGAATTAGAATCTAACCCAATTCTGCCCCTAACTAGTTAGGGAGATGTTCTACAAAAGATGGGCACTTCCAAACTAAACCTAAGCTCATTCTCCCCACTACCAAACTATCCTCCTACGGGCCCACATGCCAAAGAGAAGTTCACAACAAACCAAGTTACTTGTTCCAATTTGTTGCCAACCACCTCTTCCTTACCTCTTTGCTTCCTCTAGGTGACAAAGATATTCATATGCCACATTCTGACGTCTCCTCTCATCCATCTCCTCAGCAGTAAGCCTTTCATTATCCAAGACAGCTACAAAATAAGAGAAATTATTAAAATATAGAAATCTGTAGCATTCATAAGAGATGTAAGAAAGCTAGATCAGTCTCTACTTGGTAACTTCCCATTCCCCCTGGCAAGGTTGCTAGGTATAATATAATGATCTTATTCATGCAAGAACTTGGACCCCACCTATGTTATTTTTATTATTTTTGTCAAAATATAGTAGCACAGACATATATCTGACTTTGCATTTCACATTACAAAATATTCGTGTTGAACTTTTATCCAAAAAAACTTGCATAACTTGAAACTAAAGCCCCTACATCATCAAAAGAGATGGCCTCTTTCCAAAAAAAAAAAAAAGGAACTAGGTTGGGTCTCCTTTTTCCCCTCCAAAAGAGATATAATCATGTTGAACACCCAAGGAGAGCAGAATTACTTGATACCTTGCATAAGGAAGCAAGGTCCTTTCTTTCCCCTCCACCACTTTACTTTCAAGATCCTGGAGAAGAAAACTAAGCCCTCAAAGATTCAGCACATTTTAGAATTAAATTTGGATGCAAGTGATGTGAGAATGCACCTCTCAACCTCTCCCCTTGCAGAAGTAGAGGAACTCTGGTGCAGAACACTGAATATAACATAAGACTCTGAATAAATTTTGCTACTTTTGCTGAACAGTTTTTACCCTCGCTTTGTTATTTTGCAATTTAAGAGATGCTCTCTGAGGGAGAGATGGGATACCCTGGGAAATATAAGTGAATATGAAGAGAAATCAATAGCATTTTAATTTTTTCTAAAGACTTCTCAGAATCAGACTATAAACAACTCATGTGATCTAAGGTCATATAGTCCCATTCTATCATTTTTTGGAGAGGAAACAGAAGCCTAAGAAAGGGGTCAAGTGACTGCCCAGTATCCCACAGGTAGCAGAAGTGGGGGCAGAACCCTACTTGATTGCAGGAGTCCCTGATTTTTTCACTACACCAAGATGCCCACATCTCTAGACTCTAAGAGTCCAGGGTTCTTTCCAAATCACCAAGATGGGTCTCTTAAGGACTCCTAAGGCAGCCTGGGAAGGCCTATGGACTCCTTGGAATATTGTTTGCTCATTGATAAAATATATGAGATTACAAATCAATTAACTAAAATACATGAGATTACAAATCAATTAACTAAAACATTTATCAAGATTTTTTTTTTAGAAATAAGTTTATTCGGCTAGAGAATCAGGTCTAGAGATGGAAGATGCTAGGGTTAAATCTGGTCTCCCACACTTCCTAGCCTGGGCAAATTGCTTAACCCCCATTGCCCAGCCCTTATCACTCTTCTGCCTTGGAACCGATACACGGTATTGATTCTAAAATGGAAGGTAAGGGTTTTAAAAAATATATTCAGGTGGCTAGAGCCAAATCTAGAGATGGGAGGTCAGATGTTCAAATCTGGCCTCCGGCACTTTCTAGGTGTGTGACCCAAGGGAAGTCACTTAACCTTCATTGCCCAGCTCTTCTGCCTAGGAGCCAACACACAGCATTGATTCAAATAAGGAAGGTGAAGGTTTTAAATAATAATAATAAACTCCCAGAGACGGGAGATCCTGAGTTCAAATTTGTCCTCGGGCACTTTCTTGCTGGATGCCTCTGGCTAAGTCATTAGACCCCACAGGCCAGGCTCTAGGAGCTCTCCCACCCGGCGTCCAATACTTAATGCTGACTATAAGACAGAAGAAAAAGGAGTTCATGAACTCTTGTCCTGCTGATGCCCCTGGGAAGAAACTATGCCAAGCCCGCGGAGTAGTGGATGCCAAAGGCCCATTCTGGGGGCGGGGCGGGAAGAGGGTAGACCCCACGGAGAGTCCGAGGGGGCCCGAAATGCCAAGCCAGGAGAGTTTTGTTAAGCCTCCTCCGGCTTCCTGGGCTTCAGCGTAACCGCCGGGAAGACGGGGCAGAGGATTTCCTGGTGGGTTCCCCCTAAGCCACCCCAGCCGCCCTTCCACCTGACAGACGGCAAGGTCAGGCCCAGCCCGCCAGGGTTGGGGCCGAGGCCAGACAACGGGCGCCCTGCCCTTCCGGGTAGGTGCGGCGCGGTCCCGGGAGAAGCCTAGCCGGCCCGAGCGCTGAGGAGCCGGGCCCCCTTGGATTCCCTCACCGCCCGAACCCCGGACTCACAGCCATAGTGTGGCCGGACCACGCCCAGCCCATCGACTTCGTCCGCAGCGGACATGGCGGCAGGAGAGAGGTGAGCGCTGAGAAGCCTCGGAGGGAAGTGGGAGGCGGCGGAGCGCTTCCCGGGCGCGGCAGGGGTGGCGACGGCAGCGAAGGTTCGCTGGGTGTGCCTGTGCCGCTGGCCCCGCCCCGAGCCTGCCGCAGCCGCTGGGGGAAGAAGGAGGAGGCGGTGGCAGCGGAAGGAGGCGGGGCCTGCGCCGTTTCGCCTTGCCCACTTCCCCTCTACCCCGCCCTCCAGTAGCCGAGCCGGGTGGCGCCGCGTGGGCACGCCCTACGGCGGCTGAGCCAGCCCAAACTTCCTCAGTTGCTCGGAATTTGATGATGTTCGGGGCTGAATTCCTAAGGGTAGGCTGCGCAGACTATAGAGAGAAAGGGATTGGGGGATAAACCCAGGATTAAATTTAAACTGCGAGCACTTCCACTTGGCGGGCACAAACCGGCGTTGGATTTCTCCTTTTGTCAATGAAAGAGTGCTTAAGAAGATGGAGAAAATGTTCCTGATATAGACAAATATGACCCCGCTCTGGGTATTTCTTAATGCAGACCAAACGCTGCTGTCCCTGCTTTTTCCTGGGAAAATTCAGTTGTTAAACACCAGCACCCCATCCTCCCGCCTACTGAGACTGGGAAGACTTCGTGCTAGACCCAGGGGTCCTCCAGCCCGCACTGCATGCCCTGCCCCTTCCACAGCGGGAGAATCTGGGAAGGGTCTCCTAGGATGATGTATTCCCACCGCTTGTCCCATCCCATCGTCCTCTTCATCATCACCTTTGACTTCATCATTTTACTTAACCCCATTACTAACTCTCCCAAAGGTTAAAACAAAGACCTCAAAAGACTGAATTAAGGGTATCCCGTAGCTCCCAGTAAATGCCCCTTTGCCCCGAGGATTGAAGTTGAAAGAAGAAAATCAAATGAAGAACCAAGATCTCCTGGTCACCCTAGCCTCCTAAAAACACTCAGCTCTCAAGAAGCTCTCAATTCACCCTAGCCTCTCTAGTTGGTAAGTTGGAGCAACCAAACTGTAGCCATTGCCTCTTCTCCAAAGGGATCTGGAACTATTTAAGCCCCCTGATTTCTGTAGTTCATTGGAAGTCCCTGGGCTGTGGTTCTGTGTGTCTTCCCTGGTTAATCTGTCTGCTTTGATGAAAGACCCTAATAACTCTACTGGCAATTCTGTATTTTTCAGCTGAACACCATCATCCTCATCAACAACATCATCATCATCACCATCACACAATAACAATAGTTCTTTACATCCCTTAGCTCATTTGAGTTTCACCATACTTTTGTGGGAAAGGTACTATTATTATCCCCATTTTTACAGATGATAAAACTGAGTCTGATAGAGGTCAGGTCACTTGGCTAATAAGTGTCAAAGTCAGCATTTGAACTTAGGTCTTCTTCTTGACTCAATGTCAGGGGTCCAGCACCATCCACTGCCCCATCAAGCTACCTTTGAAGAAATCATTTAGCTTTTTTTGGCCTGGCTTTCCTCTTTTTTCTTTTTCTTTTTTAACTCTTATCTTCCATCTTAGAATCAACACTAGATGTTGGTTCCAAGGCAGACTAGCTAAGGCAAGGTAAAGGCTCAGCAATGGGTATTAAGTGACTTGCCCAGAGTCACATAGCTAGGAAGTGTCTGAAGTCAGATTGAACCTTCCATCTTTAGGCCTGACTCAATCCACTGAACCACCCAGATGCCTCCAGTTTCCTCCTCTTTTAAAATGAATTGGACTATATGACTTTAAAATGGCCATACTAGCCCTAGGTCAGTCATCAAATGAGATAATGTAGTACGTTATCTTAGTACAGTTTTAAGTTATTAAAGCATAAATCTAAAAAATTCAGATCTCTCATCAGAGTTATACAGGCCTATAATCGAGCAAGAAGATTATAATTGAGAAAAACCACATAGAGCCATCACCCTTGGATATAACCTGGAGAATACAAAGTACTGAAACACTGTGACTACCTTATAAACTAGAGAAAGAAGAATACTTAAATAATCTTTTGAAAAGGGGCAAAAGCTGGGTAACTCAAGAGTTCACTAAAGTTTGGGGAAGAGGCACTAGCCACAGACTAGGATAATTGTGAGTGGATCTCCGGTTCTTCAGATTTGATTATCATCTTTCAAATTCAGCTATTTTTCTGGCAACTAAGCAAGACCAAGGTTCATAGTCAATTCAGCCAATTCAGTCTTTTGTGATCTTTGTTTTGTTTTTCAAAATCTAGGACTGTCAGTAATGGGATTAAGTAAAATAAAGTCAAAAGCTTAAAACTAAATCTTAAAACTAAGACTTTGGGGATGTCCTATATATGTAAAGCATTTTACTTTATAAAAACTATTTAAATGCCAGCTAATGTTATTATTCTATGCCATAATTCATTATACCCTCTAAAGGAATAAGGAATAAAAATTTACACAATAATATATATTTTATATTAATATCTACTCTATTAGTATTGTAATATATTGACATTTAGTGTTATATAGTATTATATTATTCAATAAGATAATAAATGCTCTTAACCAGATTCCAATGGATATATTTCAAGAAGTCCATGAACTTGGATGGGAGAAAAATTATGTCATTGTTTTCACTTACCACTAACTAAAATCTAACATTTCTTTCAATTATTTAAAGCAATTATTCTGAAAAGGGATTCATATAAGCTTTACCAGACTGCAGAAGTGGTCCCTAACATAAAAAAGGTTAAAAACCCTGAATTATAGGATTCAGAGCTGGAATGTGCCTGACAGATCTTACAGTCAGATTGTCCTTATGGTCTAGGGCAACCTATAGCACAGTTGCCAAAGATGGCACATAGAGTGAGCTTTGTGGGCACCCCCCCCCCAGTTCTTACTAGAAAAGCAGAGGAACTCAGGTGGAGCTACTCCCCTCCACTCTCCATCACACCTGATGACATCTTTTCACATCCCCACACCTCTGCCCAGCAGCCCAATGGGAGAGCTTCCTCCCTCCCCTGTGTGGAGTAAGGGAGGGGGGACACACCCTGCACTCACTGGGGGGAAGCAGTACTCTCTCTCTAAAAGGTTTGCCATCACTGGTATAAGGCCATTCTGAAGCCAGAAATGTTTAATGTGAATATTTACATCTCAGAAATCAAGCCCTGATTGTTTCCTGCATTGTAGAAAGCGATGAAAGAAATGTTAATGCTTATTAAACTTTTAAAATGAAATCCAAGGGGGCAGCTGGGCAACTGGGTAGCTCAGTAGATTGAGGGCCAGGCCTAGAGACTGGAGGTCCTAGGTTCAAATCTGGCCTCATACATTTCCCAGCTATGTGACGTTGGGCAAGTCACTTAACACCCATTGCCTAGCCCTTACCACTCTTCTGCCTTGAAACAAATACACAGTATTGATTCCAAGAAGGAAGGTAAGGGTTTTTATTAAAAATTTATCTTGGGAAGCAAATTATTAAAATATTTGCCAGCATATCTCTGGGTGAGTATGCAGGTAAATGTTTAGACTAGGTCCCTTTAATATCAAAAATAAACTGAATTGAAATTCTTATTAAAATAATAAAAAAATTTTAAAATAAATAAACTGAATTGCTCTCTCCCCCATAGTTGTTGAACTATTAGCATTCATTGATAGAGAACATACTTGACAAATTTCATTATGAATTCAGTAATGCTTTTAAGTTAATTTGCATTTTTAATCACAATCTCATCTACAAGCATTTGAAAATAAGACATGGAATTTGTTCTGCTTGACTATGAACATTTATAACAAGGTCTATTTGTTTTTCTTTTTTTCCTCCAATGGGAGGAGTCATAGGAGGGCAAAGATTCAAGGACATAGAGTAGGGTCATAGAGGCAACTTTTTTTTTTTTTATATAGAAAAGAGAATAGAATAAAGGCCAGAAAGAACCACAGACAAGCAAAAGACAGCTTTGAAAGGTGAAGGTTAAATATATTATGTACTTAAAAAGAAAAGCAAGCTGCACATAAAAGAGATCTTCAGTTTCAGGTACAATTGTCTTATTCTGTCTTACAGTATATATGTGTCTGGAAATGCCCATTTTACTTGGTGTTCAGAATTTTAAAAGTAAAATAAAGCAACGTTCTGAATGTTTGTGTGATCCTGGGCACAGAGGTAAGAGGAATTTAGAACAAAACCCAATCCCTTTGATTGCTCCCCAGAGGTAAGATGGCAGTTGACCCATCCCATTTATATACAGCTTTGTCACCTCATAAAATACTTCACAAATTGTCGTTGGAAGCTTCTAACTTGCGCACATAGTTGCCAGCTGCAATGACCAAGATACACATAATGAGTGTAGGAGGGAATCCAGTATTGGTTTGAGTGCCTGGATTAAATTTGTTTTGTTTCAGTCATTTCAGTTGTGTCTAACTCTTCATGACCCCTTTGGGGATTTTCTTGGCAAAAATACTGTAGAGATTTGCCATTTCCTTCTCCAGTTCATTTTACAGGTAAGGAAATTGAGGCAAACAGGGTGAAGTGATCTAGTAGTATCTAGTAATTGGGAGTGAATCTCCTGTTCTTCAGATTTGTATCTGAGACTGGGTTTTAATTCAAATCTTCCTCAGGCTCTATCCACTGTTCCACCTAGCTGCCACCAAATGCTTATTATTATATTAGAATTCTGTGTTGGGCAGTCAAATAACAATCATCAGTTGTTGGTCCATGCAGTGCTAACCAATAGCTTCTCAAAACAACTAGGAAAAAAAAGGAGTAGCTAAACATGTTTGCAGTGCTTCCCTACTCAAGTCCAAAGGGGTTTGGTCTCTTAGGTCAGAGATCCAGGCTAAAGTAGCCATCCAATAGTCATTTTAACTACTGCCAGTGTAGGGTCTTAGAGACATTCACTCTCACTAAGAAAGAATTAAATCCATAAAGTTTACCCAATCCCCTATATTCACCAAATTTGAGACTCACAATACCAGAAGCTTAGTAGTTTAATTCTGAAGGTCCAGAACATTTCAGCCAGAATTCAAGAACTGATTTGTATGGGAATGATTGGGTAAGATGGACTATATAGTAAGCCTCAACTCCCATATCTACAATGGTATTTATGCCAATCAATGAAAGGACTTGGACCTCTTTGAATTCAGCGACTAAATGCCAGGACCATCCCCCACCACCACCACTCCTCAAACATTCCCCTTTGTAAACGAAGGGTTTGGGAAAGGGAAGGGAGCCATGCCAAGTTTGACTATCAGCTGAAAAAAGCAGAGGAAATGTAAACTTGGCCAACACCTGAAATTTGAACTAAAAGGCTCAAAGTCGAAAATAGTTGGGAGACAGAGGAAGCAAGATAAATGAAGCAGGGAGAAGTTCTCATTCAATTTGGCCTTCCCTTGCCAACAACTGTTATTTGTAAACAACTAACTAAATACAGCAAGAAATATTTAAAAATAAAGCAAGAGGGCCATGAAGAGAAAAGCCTGAATCATCAAGAACTTTAGGGTCACATCTCAAGTGCATGCTCTATGTCATGGGGAGTCTAATCCCAAATCTAGAGTTCTTGAGGCTTTGTCAAATGACTAATCCTTCTGGAAACTTATTAGAGACTTTGTTATGTTTCCTACGCTCCTTTGCCTGGTCATAGGATACATAGCTATAGGGAACCATACAAAGTAAATTGTGTCTTCCCCAGAACTCCTAGGTTCAGAGGGACATGTGTATTCAGTTGAATTGCCCGAGTCACAAAGACACTGAGGACATAAAACACAATAGTAAATGTTTTATTATATAGTCTTTTTTACTCCTAATATTATTAACATATTTTCCTACATGAAGAGCAGAAAATTACAGGTAGTGTCCAAGTCTGTTTTGTCTGCTGCTAGTGTGAAGTAACTTCATTTCACCAAGAATACATTACTAGATTTCAGTAAAATTTAGCAAATTCAGAAAAGAGGCATGGTATTGTCAATAGGATGAGAGCTATGAATTGAACTGATTGGGTAAATCCATATTAACCATATCCTTTAGACTGGTGTGAGTTGGTGTGACAACTCAAAGAAGGTTGAGCTGGAGAACAGAATATCCCAACCTTTAAGAATCATAGAAAGTGGGGGGCAGCTGGGTAGCTCAGTGGATTGAGAGCCAGGCCTAGATATGGGAGGTCCTAGGTTCAAATCTAGCCTTGGGCACTTCCTAGCTGTGTGACTCTGGGCAAGTCACTTGACCCTTCCCCCCCCCCCCAATTGCCTAGCCCTTAGCACTCTTCTGCCTTGGAACCAATACACAGTATTGATTCCAAGATGAAAGGTAAGGGTTTAAAAAAAAAAGAATCATGGAAAGCGTAATATTTCCTCTCAATAGATCACTCTATCACAAGCTGAACTACTGGCAGGTGGATAAGTCTCTACTGAATGTAGTGACAAGCATAGATGGGATTCAGATTAACCATTTTACATTGAAAGAAGGCAATTTAGTCTTCTCTTCTAGTCTGGCTAATCTATTGCAGATGATTACAGTTTAACCCCCTAAAAAACTGATCAACCAGAGTAGGGATATTCCATGTCAAGTTATGATTCAGGGTCTGGAGAGAGCTAGCTATTCTACCATAATTCCTTGCCCTATTAAAGCTGGTAAATCAGAAAGAGGTACACTTCACACTTGAAAGGGGGTAGTAGTGTCATAGGGGGTAGAGGACCCCTCTACACTGTGCTATAAGGGGTTGTTTTCTCTAAATGTAGCCCAAGTGATAGCCTGCCCTTTGATCCAGTCATACCACTGCTGAGTTTATACCCCAAAGAGATAAGGAAAAATGTGTACAAAAATATTTATAGCTGCACTCCTTGTGGTGGCAAAAAATTAGAAAATAAGGGGGTGTCTGTCAACTGAGGAATAGCTGAACAAATTGTGGTATACGTTGGTGATGGAATACTATTGTGCTCAAAGGAATAATGAACTGGAGGAATTCCATGTGAACTGGAATGACCCCCAGCAATTTGATGCAGAGCGAAAAGAGCAGAACCAGGAAAACATTGTACACCAAGACTGATACATTGTAGCATGATCAAATGTAACTAACTTTGCTACTAGTAACAATGCAATGACCCAGGACAATCCAGAGGAATTTATGAGAAAGAACTTTGGGAATAGAAATGCAGAAGAAAAACATAGGATCAATCATGTGGTTCAATAGGGATATGATTAGGATTTTGATGTTGAAAGATCACTCTACTGCAAATATGAATAACATGGAAATAGGTTTTGAACAATGATACATGCATAACCCAGTGGAACTGTTTATCAGTTCCAGGAGGGGGGAGTGAAGAGGGGTAGGAAAAATCATGAATCATGTAACCATGGGAAAAATATGCTAAATAAATAAATAAATTATATATATGTGTGTGTGTGAATATATATATATATATATATATATATATATTTTTTTTTTTTTAAGAATTCCTGTTTGGATAGAAAAAAAAAAAACCAGTGTGGTATGATGATAAAGAACCAGCCTTGGAATCAGGAAGACCCAGGTTCAAATCCTACCTTTGACACATAGTGACACTGTATTCTTAGTCCAAGTTCCTTAACTTCTCAGGACCCTGAAATATCTAAGACTTATCAGTTACAGAAGAGTTGCTGATATGTGTCAACGGGGATAATTTCTACATCTGGAGTTGATAAAATCTGAAGTCTAGACCAAAAACCTTTAAAACAAATGAGAATCCTTGGCAAATCTGATCATCTGGCAAAAGGATCTGAGGAACTTCTAGCAGCACCATGAGAACATGAGGTTGCCAACTCCACCCTGCTTCCGGAGCCACTCATTTACTTCCTTCAAGTCCACAAGTGTTCCCCAGAGCATTGTTAGTTCAGTAGAAGTCTGAAGATTTACAGTGGCGCAAAAAGTTCTGCCAGATATTGTGGAAACAATTTGTTTCCTGACAGTAAAACACAATAGAACCCTTAAGGGGAAGGAGATCATGTGTGTTCATGATTAGGAGCAATCACTAAGGCTCTAGAGAATCTTCCTGAGTAAAGAGGGTTTGTTCCAGGGTCTGATCAAAGAAGATGTTGCCCAAGGTCAAGCTTGTTTCCATTGAATAAACACTTGCAAGCATCTACTCTGTGCAAGAAACTAGACTAGCTACTAAGGATACAAAATTTTTAAAAAAATTTGTCTTCAAAGACCTTACATGTTAAGGAAACTTGGGGTTCTAAGGGATGGAAGAGAGGAGGGAATTCATTCTATACAGAGAGAAAAAGCTATGTGAAAGAGAAATTGCTGAGTGATGATATCTGAGGAATGAAAGAATAAATGAAGGAAGGAAGAAGCATTTATCAAGCTTTGGTTTACTATGTACAAAGCCCTACACTGAGCTCTGGAGATTCAAGTAGAAAAGTAAGACAATTCCTGCCCTCGAGGATCTTGTATCCTAACAGAGGGAGGAGGAGATACATATAGGATATTTCAGCTTTAAGGAAGATAGAAAGTCTTATTCAATAGAAACAAAACAGATGGCACTGCATCTTCTTTAATTTTATTCCATTGATTAAATTATGTTTCCAACATTGCCTAGTTTGACAGTGCCAAGCACTATGGTGGAGAGAACATTCTTTTCTAGTACTTTCATAGCTATGACTATTAAGGAAGCAGGGCTGTACCTCCTGAAAAGTCACATTTCCATAAAGATTGCTCCTCTGGATGATGACTACAAGGTCTGGGCTGGTAGCAGGACTGAATGGCACTGTTATTTGGGAGACTTTGGGAATTACCTGCTTGTTGTAGCAATTGATCAGCAGTTGTTATTGATGGCAGAGACAGTAAGCCTCTTCTCCAAAAAGGGTTGCTCCCCTTAATGATGGCTGTAAGGACCAGGTTATGGAAGTAGGATGAGACTTCAGTTTCCAGAGTTCTTCAGTTTTGTACATTGGGCTAGCTCCAAGAAAAGGTGATAGTTAAGGTGATGGTAGTGGTTTAACCCACTTGATATGTGATTTTTTTTTTGTCTCATTCTTGGGGCCCTTTGCTACTTCAGGTAATCTAGCTTACTTGCTCCATGGCTAAAATACCATTGAGAAACAAAGAGTATATTAGTGTTATTTCCAAGTCCATTGAGTTGAGGAGCATGAGAGAATGACTACAAATAGCGAGGGTGGCAAGGAAAGAGATTCCCCCCCCCCAAAAGTCAATGGCATTGTCTTTCTCAGAATGTGGCACTAGGTTTTTTTATTCTAGACACTCAGACACCATTAATGAATCAGTGTAGATTTATACCAATTCTCCTACACAAATCTTAATTGTCCATACCTTGTAGCTTATCTTGTTTTTAGTAACCTTCAATTTTAATTATTTAGAAACTGTGATGTTTCATGACTTGCAATCATACTGAATCCCTGGACTAATATTACATTTATAAAGATAGACCTCTGATTTAGGGAGAAGCTTATGGTCATTAAAAGCAATGGGTATTTCCAAATGTAATCCAGCCTACTATCTTCTTCCTATTCAGTTCTGGACCTATCTGTTCAACACACACACACACACACACACACACACACACACACACACACACACACACAAAGAGAAAGAGAGAGACAGAGACAAAGAGAGAGAGAGAGAGAGAGAGAGAGAGAGAGAGAGAGAGAGAGAGAGAGAGAGAGAGAGAGAGAGAGGAGAGGAGAGAGAGAAGGAAGCTGTAACTGTAACTGAGGGGTAGAAAGTTAACTCATCTCCATCTTGAGGCCATCTGGACTTTCTTAGAGTCGAATGCTCACGGTAGGGACTTGCTCTTGTCTCCTCTTTCTTTCAAAGATTCTTAAAGAATTAGATATTAGGAAAATAATGAATGCTAAAGGGGATATGGTGAAATTGGGACATTAATATATTGCTGGTGGAGTTGTGAATTGATCCAACCATTCTGGAGGGCAATTTGGAACTCTGCCCAAAGGGTGATAAAAGACTGTCTGCCCTTTGACCCAGCCATAGCACTGCTGGGTTTGTACCCCAAAGAGATAATAAGGGAAAAGACGTGTACAAGAATATTCATAGCCGTGCAGTTTGTGGTGGCAAAAAATTGGAAAATGAGGGGATGCCCTTCAATTGGGGAATGGCTGAACAAATTGTGGTATATGTTGGTGATGGAATACTATTGTGCTCTAGCATACCAGGCATCTTAGCATCTTGGAAGTATGATTGATGTATTGATATTGTATCCTGTATATTCATTTATCAGACACATGGTCAGATCACTTGATGTTCATTGTATGGAAAGGGACAATCCAAAGGACTAGCAAATTCCCGGGCTGGGCATTGACAGCTATAGAGTTCTGGCTCGGACTACATTCATTTACAAAGCGCTGGTTGGATTAATCTCCTCCTCCTTGATTCCATCATTGTCAATGCTATCAATGTAAAAACCTATGTCATGTCACATATACATTAATCACCTCCCACTTGACATTCCTAAGGTCCCCAATAAAGGCTAGGGAACACGTGTGAGCCTCCTCTCTTCTCTCCTCTTCTCTTCTCTTACACCTCTTACTCTCACAGGGTTTGCTCTCCCTCTTGCCTCTTACAATCTTGATCTTTCTGTGGCCTATTATGTTCCTCATGTCTGACTGACTTATGCAGCTCAGCTGCCCTGCACATCTCCCATTAATCGCTTGGCCGTGTGGCCCATGGGGGATGTCCCAGAGTTCTCAGCTCCACGCAGGTTCTCTTGGTCCTCATAATTTCTCCACTTGCTTTCTCTTTCTAGAGAGGTAATTACAGAGCTCGCATCTCCCCAGGTGTTTTAATTTGTGGTCTTGGTCTTTATTCCTGCTTCTCTTGCTCTGACTGCCTTATCTATTTTACATCCATATTCCTCTAGCCTCCAATTTCCTTCTCAGGTCATCCACCCACAGATAAATAATATAGGACTCCATGGTGGGTCTATATATGCTCAAAGGAATAATGAACTGGAGGAATTCCATGTGAACTGGAAGGACCTCCAGGAATTGATGCAGAGCAAAAAGAGCAGAACCAGGAGAACATTGTACACAGAGACTGATACACTGTGGCACAATTGATTGTAATGGACTTCTGTACTAGCAGCAATGCAGTAATCCAGAACAATTTGGAAGGATTTATGAGAAAGAACACTATCCACATTCAGAGGGAAAACTGTGGAAATAGAAACACAGAAGAAAAACAACTGCTTAACTACATGAGTCTATGGGGATATAGACTCTAAATGATCACTCTAGGACAAACATCAATAATATGGAAACAGGTTTTGATCAAGGACACATGTAAAACCTAGTGGAATTTCATGCCAGCTATGTGAGGGGGTGGGGGAAGATGAGGAAAAGAACATGATTCTTGTAACCAGGGAAAAATATTCTAAATTAACCAATTAAATAACATTTTACCCCAAAAAAGAATTAGATATTGCTAGCCCAGAGGCAATCAGTCCAGTTAACAATGCAACTGAGATGGGGCAAGAATGACTATGGCTGCCAACCAGGTTGGGTGCTGGCCTAAAGATAAATTTCTCTTCCCACAGCTCTGAGCCAGGAGGAAGGCAACCACTCTTAATTGCAACACTCCTCCAGAATTTATGCTTCACTTCTCTCTGGTTGGAATGAGTTAAAGCAGGAAAGCCTTAGTTTCTGTGGCAACTAACTGTGTCTAGTCAACATATGGCTAGAAGAAGTTCCCTTTTCTCCACTAAAATTTTTGTCTATTCCTTTACCATTGTTGATTTTAGTGATACATGAACTATATTAGCAGCAGCTAATCTTAATTTGTGTGTTGTTCAGCAGGTGATAGAAACTGGGAGCCAAGGTATTCTAGAGATTTTTGTCTAGCACCCATTATGGAAGCAAAGACTAGGTAGGGGGAAAATAGCTAAACAATGGACTCTCCCTGGAAAACCTAAACCGATTATAACTGATAGTGCTGCATATGACCACAGGCCCAAATAAGTGAGAGCAATTCATCACCTAAAATGAGTCATCTTCCCCTAAGCTAAATCTGTTGTGACCCAGAAACTTGGGCATTAGACAGAAAGGAGTGGTTTTTATGTGGAAGCCTTGAGGTATGTACTCTGAAATTCCTTTCCTCTCCTTTTTCCCTTCTTCCTTATTCATTGCTACATATAGGGTTACCCAACCAAGGTGACCTTTGAAACTTGTGGTGCCTATGAAGGATGATCCCTACTACTACCTTATAGAACCTGAATACTTTTTTCAAAAAGGGAGGAGGTCCATTCTGGAGGTGACATCTTTTTGAGGGCAATGATTTTTGAGATTTAAGATTGCTGAATGAAAAAGGGAAACTAAAGTCTTGGGGCGGGGAGGGTAAATCACAAATGCTAGTGCTATTTTTAAAAATGATTGAGAAAGCATCTACAAATGCTGGTTTGGACCTACTTTCCCATTTCGCGCAAATATTTTTGAGAAGTCTAGCCACATTTAAAGAGTATACCAAATGAAGAGATGAGAAGGGGACAGTTAGGCTTTCACTCAAAACCATTATTATTCTATAGAAGAATAATCTTGGTCATAAAATTGACCAAAGGATGCAGAAAATACAAGGTTTTATTGTGCCTGTTTGACTGTAAAAAGAAAAAAAAAAGCATAAATCCACAGAGCAAAACACTGTAGTGAAGACTCTCCTCCAACAACAAACACATGTTATAATCATAGGGTTTCATTGGCAGAAGAAATAAGGGAGGTCATTTTGGTTAACAACAGTCTAATTAGAAACACTGAACAAAACAAAACAAGGAGACATACTTTTTACCTTTGCCATCGAGGGCACCTAGCAAAATCCAAGTGGAAGAGAGATTTCTTCTGGTTAGCAAGGTTCTTCAGATGTTTCTGTTTATAGCTGACATTACACTAATTGCATCAAGCTTCAGAATATTGCAGAGCTTCCTAAATGAGATCCAGAATGACTCAAGAGTTTGCCCTAGCTATTCATATAGGAAAAATAAATGGATAAAATGGAATAGAATAAGCACACACACACCTACTATGTACCAGGCACTGTGTTAAATGGTATATATATATTTCTCTCTCTCTCTCTCTCTCTCTCTCTCTATATATATATATATATATATATATATTTTTTTTTTTTTTTTGCAAAGAGACTAAATTCAATTTATTCAATAGTCAAGAATCATAGAGGGAGCAACTGGGTAGCTCAGTGGATTGAGAGCCAGGCCCAGAGATGGGAGGTCCTGGGTTCAAATCTGACCTCAGACACTTCCCAATTGTGTGACCCTGGGCAAATCACTTAACCCCCATTGCCTAACCCTTACCACTCTTCTACCTTGGAACCAATACACAGGACTGATTCTAAGGTAGAAGATAAGGGTTTAAAAAAATCATAGAGAAATATAATTTCATTAAGATATTGTTGCTAGCATGAAATATGCTAAAGATCACTCAATATTAAAGAGGGACTTTTAAATTTTTTATTATTTTATTTATTATATCATATATCATATACAATACAACATATATGTTAATATTAATTATATAATAAATTATAATAATGTCTAACTGATACAGAATCATTTTTTGTTACACATGTATTATCACACAAAATATATTTCCATATTAAATGATATATTTTTTAAAAACTTCATCTTCTGTCTTAGAATCAATACTGTGTATTGGTTCCAAGACAGAAGAGTGGTAAGGGCTAGGTAATGGGAGTTAAGTGACTTACCCAGGGTCACACAGCTAGAAAGTATCTGAGGTTAGATTTGAACCCAAGACTTCCCATCTCTAGGCCTGGCTCTCAATCCACTAAGGCAATTAGCTGCCCCTGTTAAATGCTTTTTACAAATATTATCTCATTTGATCCTCACAAAAACTTTGCTAGGTAGGTGCTATTTGTCCAGACTATGATATGCGGTTGGATGGAGAGTTAATGGAGCTTGTCCATTAGTATGCATATCTTGGGAAGATATGGCAAATGGATAATAAACAGGTCCCAGAATTAGAAAGCAGACTGGATAACACTTTAAGAAACTAAACTATGTTTTTAAAGACTATAAACTTCTACTTGGAACAAAGATCCATCATTCTACCAATATTCTTTCAGTAGCACTATGTGGCTAGAAGTCACAAAATATCACTGTCTCTGAAGAACTGAACTTATAGGTCACCTAAATGGCAAAAAAGAGGTTCATGGTGGGAGAGAAGATTCTCTTGTAGCATATTGTGCAGGAGAAATTGTGGGAAATTTTGGATCAAAGAAATTTATGATCAGGAAAAGGAGCAAACTAATTATGTACTCTTCCTTCTATTTTTCACCCTGTCCCCTCCTGAAAGGTCTGTTTTGCTTCTAATCATTGCCTTCCTTTAACCTACTAGCTCTCTTAGCTCATTCCTTTTCTCTTAAACTCTTCCCCTCCTGTTTTCCTGGTGGATAAGATGCAGCTGTGTGTTTGTACACGGATAATCTTCCCTCCTGGAACCAGGCCAGATCAAGTATTCTCCGCCCCCCACCTCCAACTATTTCCTCTATAGCTAAACCAGGAATGAAGCAAGAATAAAGGTTAACCTTTATACAGCCTCTGTGCTCCGTTGGCACTCATACAGGGTCAAGAAATCTAGAAGAAGGCCTCCCAAATCCAACTATACTATATTTTCCATGTTCTCCTGACAGTGGTAAACACCTTTGGCAAATAGACTTCTCCCTGTTTTATGCCTTGCTCAATAAAGTACTAGTCAAGTTACCTTAGTAAAAAGGGAAATGAAATTTGTCTAGCACGACTTCTTCATAATGAAATTGTCTTGGCATTTAGTGATCACTGCTTCCTTTTCTAAATGCTCACAAAATATCATCTAATAATGTCATAGAATTTTGCCAGGAGGCAAAGATCATTGGTTTATAATGTCAGTCTTGGACCTCTTCCCCTTTTTGAACATTTTGACTTTTGTCCTTTTCCAGTCCCATAACGTCATACTTTTTATTCTCCAGTCTTTCAGAGATCACTGACAGAAAATTGGGCGGAGAGGAAGGCAGGCACTCCAATTCAGAAGTGGTGAAAATGTGATCTGGTCCAAACGTTCTGGAAAATAACTTGGAATTATGCATGCAAGTTTCAATTCATCTGATCCAGCAATTCCACTCTTGGATTTATACCACAGAGAAGGTCTATGACAGAAAAGTCCTTAATGTATAAAAATATCCATAGTAACACTATTTATTATAGGAAAAAACTAGGAACCTAATGAACAAATTGTGTTATTTTAATGTAATGGGATATTATTATATTGTAATTGTAGTGGGGATAGTAGATCAGATGACCCATGATCAATTAACTTCCTCCAAAACCAGTTGTAAGGAGACAGGTAACACTGATAAGGATTCTTTAAGAACACAAAGAGGTTGTATGGAATTAGAATGCCACTTGCCTTTGGTGTTTTAGGAAATTGAGAAACAACTCCTAGCAAAGATTCTTAAGCTAGAATCCATAAACTTGTTTTGTTTTTATAACTATATTTCAATATAATGATTTCCTTTCAAATTCTAGTATTTGATTTTATGCATTTAAAAATTCTATTCTGAGGGGTCAATATTCTTTATCAGATTGGTCTAGCATACACACGCACAAAAGAACCTTTGCTTAAAATTTAGAGACCAAAGACCCTAACATATAGCATAATGCCTGGCACACAGGAAGTATATAAGGGCTTATTGACTGAGTGACCCCTAGAAGCAGAGAAAATAGTCCCCTACAGAGGAAAAATCGGTTCTCTTTGCTTTTTCATTCTCCCCTGAACCAGAAGAGATAAAAGGGAAAAGACCTGTACAAGAATATTTATAGCTGCGCTCTTTGTGGTGGCCAAAAATTGGAAAATGAGGGGATGCCCTTCAATTGGGGAATGGCTGAACAAATTGTGGTATATGTTGGTGATGGAATACTATTGTGCTCAAAGGAATAATAAAGTGGAGGAATTCCATGTGAACTGGAATGACCTCCAGGAAGTGATGCAGAGTGAGAGGAGCAGAGCCAGGAGAACATTGTACACAGAGACTGATATACTGTGGTACAATCGAATATAATGGACTTCTCCATTAGTGGCAATTCAGTGATCCAGAATAATTCTAAGGGATCTATGAGAAAAAACACTATCCACATTCAGAGGGAAAACTGTGGGAGTGGAAACACAGAAGATAAACAATTGCTTGAATACATGGGTCGAGGGGATGTGGCTGGGGATGTAGACTCTAAATGAACATCCTAATGCAAACACCAACAACATGGAAATAGGTTCTGATCAAGGACACGTGTAAAACTCATTGGAATTGCACTCCGGCTATGGGAGGGATGGGGGAGGGGAGGGAGGGAAATAATATGATTCTTGTAACCAAGGAATAATGTTCTAAATTGACTAAATAAATTAAAAAAAAAAAGAAGGCAGCTGATGGGGAAAGAGAGATGATTTCTCTCTGTCCTTACCAGCTTATTGGTCATGGAGCTTTGCAGAAGAGCTGCTCATCCAGTAAGAGATATCACATGTAGTAAAGGAGCAGACCCAAAAGTAAGTTGAAGCAAGAGACAGCCTTGAAGTGTGTGACCCTAGGAGGCAGAGAAAAGAGCCAGCCATAGATTCAAGAAAGAATTTGGCCTCTCAAGTGAGGAATTAGATTTCAGAAAGGGGCCCAGGGAGCTCAGCTGAGCCATCTACTCACTCAGCAGAGACACTGCAGCAAGCAAGGAATAGAAGAGACACCACAAGCATAGAAAGAATATTAGGGCAAAGTAGAGCCAGAGGGGAAGAGAAGGAAAAGGAAACAACTATTTATTATGCCTTTACTATGTGCCACAGATTGTACTAGGCACTTTCAAAATATTATTACATTTCATCCTCACTACAACATTATGATATAGTCATGGGTAATCTTGGCCACATATCTTTTCTAAATGTGTGCCTTTCTGTCAAATTTATGTTTTGTACTATTGTTCTTA
The DNA here is from genome assembly GCF_027887165.1 of Monodelphis domestica. Classification (NCBI taxonomy): domain Eukaryota; kingdom Metazoa; phylum Chordata; class Mammalia; order Didelphimorphia; family Didelphidae; genus Monodelphis; species Monodelphis domestica. The sequence continues at coordinate 41,648,479 of NC_077227.1, forward strand.
CAACTTGATAACTTTGAGCTATTTGTGTCTACTGAGTGACTATTAAAAGTAACAATTTCAATTGGAGTGAGGAGGTGGAAGAAGGTTATGAACTTTGGATTTAGGGTTGTAGATCCACAGAACACTATCAATTCCTGGGAGCCAACCAATGAGTATGAGTTGAAGGAGTTAATCTTAATACAAAACATAAGGAATCATAACGATGAAGAATTCCAAGAAAACACATGTGAATTCATGCAGAAAGAACAAAATCAGTATCAGAACGGTTTACAGGATGATTACAATAGTATAAAGGCATTTAAATAACATGAATGGACAATGTTAGTTTCAAATGACCAAAGTTAAAGCATCTATCCTTTTCCTTCCAATATACTTTTATTTCATTAAATATTTCTCAATAATACTACATTCACTTAACCAAAAATAAAAAAAAATTTTAACATTCTTTTTTAAAATTTGTTTTAAATTCTGTACCTTTCTCCTTTCCCCCTCCTTGAGAAGACAAGCAATTTAATATAGGTTACACATGTGCAGTCATGTAAAACATTTCCATATTAGCCATGTTGCAAAAGAAAATGAGACAAAAAAGAAAGAAAGAAAGAAAGAAAGGAAGAAAGAAAGAAAGAAAGAAAGAAAGAAAGAAAGAAAGAAAGAAAGAAAGAAAGAAAGAAAGAAAGAAAGAAAGAAAGAAAGAAAGAAAGAAAGAAAGAAAGAAAGAAAGAAAGAAAGAAAGAAAGAAAGAAAGAAAGAAAGAAAAGGAGGGAAGGAGGGAGGGAGGGAAGGAAGGAAGGAAGGAAAGAAGGAAGGAAGGAAGGAAGGAAGGAAGGAAGGAAGGAAGGAAGGAAGGAAGGAAGGAAGGAAGGTATGTTTTAATCAGATTTCAGACTCCACTAGTTCTTTTTCTGGAAATGGTTAGCATTTTTTATCATAAATCCTTCAGAATTATCTTAGATTATTGTATTGCTGAGAATAGCTAAATCATTCCTAGCTGATCATCATACTACTTGACATTTCTAGTTGAACATCAACATAATATTGTTGTTATTGTATACATTGTTCTCCTGGTTCTGTCTACTTCACTTTGCATCACTTTATATGTTTTTCCAGGTTTTCCTGAAAGCATCTTGCTTATCATTTCTTATAGCACAATAGTTAGTATTCTATTACAATTTTATATCACAGCTTATTTAGCCATTCCTCAATTGATGGGCATCCCTTTAGTTTCCAGTTCTTTGCCACCACAAGACAAGTTGCTATAAATCTTTTTGTACATATAAGTCCTTTTCCTTTTCTTTCATCTTTTTGGGATACAGAACTACTGGGGTATTTTGAGGTCAAAGGGCATGCATAATTTTCTAGGCCTTTGGGTCATTCCAAATTAGGCTCCAGAATGGTTGGATACATATAGTCTTTTGGTGAACAAATAGTAAAATATAAAAATGAAAAGTTACATGGAAGTACAGTCACTGAACAGTGTTGCTTAGCTTTTAAAAGATTCAAAGAGTTCAAGAGAAGGTTAAAAGAAGGTACAAAAAAGGAGTCATTTCCTGAGAAATGGCCAATGTGTCCAAATAGAAAATATCAATAAATGTTAAAAACAATACTGACAGCAGCTTATCAAGTACATCCACAATCCACAATTTATTTCAGCATGTCGAGATGGTTACTTTGTCAGGCAAGGTCTGGTGACTAGAACTTATTGATTTGCACATAATGGGTGTTTAATAAATTTGTTGATAGATTGATTGGTTAAGTGAATACTGTCTTACCTTCTCACATTTTTTAAAATTTCAATTCCTTTTACCTGTTTTTGTCTTCTCTAGAGACCAAAATTCATCCTCTTTTTCCAGAAAAGAGAGAAGCAAAATTAGAACTGACTTTCTCCCCCCTGATATTTTTCTATAACTTATTTGATCCTCCTCTTGTCTTTAATATAGCCTTAAAAACAATCAAAAGTTTAGCCATTGAACTCTGCCTGACTGTTTTGAAATCTGACCTTCCAAAATTTATAGTACAAATCAGACTAGAGATAAGATCCCTTTCTTTTTCTCTGCCAAACCCTGGGATGGAATGGTATTTGCCCCTAAGGTTTTTATCTTTTCTACTTCAGCAATCAATATTCCTCCTTGGTCAAAATCAGATTCAGAATAGTCATCTTATTTGCCAGCTTTTTTCTATATTTTATTTTATTTATTTTTAAAATCTTTACCTTCCATCTTAGAATCAATATTAAGTATTGGTTCCAAGGCAGAAGAGTGGTAAGGGCTAGGCAATGGGGGTTAAGTGACTTGCCCAAAGTCACAGAGCTAGGAAGTGTCTAAGGTCATTTTTTAACCCATAACCTCCTATCTCTGGGTCTGGCTCTCAATCCACTGAGCCATCTAGCTGCCCTCCAATAACTTTCTTTTTTTTTTTCTTAAACCCTTACTTTCCACCTTGGAATCAATACTGTATATTAGTTCCAAGATAGAAGAGCAGTAAGGGTTAGGCAATGGGGGTTAAGTGGCTTGCCCAGGGTCACACAGCTAGGAAGTGTCTAAGGCCAGATTTGAACCTAGGACCTAGGAACCTAAGTCTCTAGGCCTGGCTCTCAATCCAATGAGCCACCCAGCTGCCCCACTTCTTCCATATTTTAAAGGATGAAATTTTCATTAATTAAAGTCAAGAATTTCTAAGTTGCTTGGCTTTTGGCTAAAGAAAAGCCCTAGCAAATGAAACTAAGGTATCTATTGTGTCTAGATGGTGCCTACCTTTTTCTCATATTTAATAAATTACTGTCCATCATTTAGTTTAATAATTGCTTATTAAGGCCTTTCTTCGTAGAGAGCCCATCAGTTGACTTACAGTGCCTCAGATTTTGAATTAATGATGTTCACAGTGCTATGCCCTCATCTAAGAAAATCTAGTACTCATTTTCCCTGTCTTTATCTGTACTTTGTGTATTTTTAGGGACTATGTTCTTTTATAGCAAAACCTACAAAAAACTCTGTCTCTCAGTGTAGGCTAGAGCCTTCTATATAAGTACTTGCACTGGAAGAAATTGGTTCCACCTTCTAGGGTGGAGACTGCACAAATACCAGACTCCCCCCTTAAAACAGCAGGAGTTGGGACAGAAGGGAGGTTGATGAAAGAGCAATTCATTGAAAAATACCAACATGGAGGAGCAAACCCTCAATCTTCCTCCTGTGCTAGGGCCCCACCTAGGGTGGTACTAAAAGTTATGACAACTGTATTCCCAAGGGGAAGGCAGTGACCCACTAGAGGGCAGGTTCTCTTGAATTCCTGTGAGCTCAGATGTAAGTAATTCTATTCAGCTTGTGGTCCCAACCCAGAATATAATATTACTGTGAGTTATATGAACCGACTCTCCAGGTCTCTAAGAAGGGAGAGCCCATTAGAGAGGAGAAAGGGGTCCTCTGACTCACTGGGCTTGGATACAATCCAATACACTGGGCAAATATGATTGTTGAAATAATTCAACAAGCAGTTATTGAGTACCTGCAGTATATTAGACACCAAAGACAGAAATGAGAATGGTCCCTTTCTTAAAGGTGCTTTGAAGTTTGCTGAGCCTGACTTTTTGGCTCACAAATTCTTTATCTGATGCTTCATCGGGATGTAAAGGTGATCCTGGATCCTCAAAGTCTATGTTAATGGCACAGAAGCCCTGGCAGATTTGCCATGCTGGAAAGGATTCAGGCATGGTTCTAACAACAGCCTTCCAAGGACCAACTCCCATTAATAATGAGAGACTCATCACCCGTAAATGATGAATTCTTTGGCTGTAATAACGCATGAAACAAAGAAAAGCTAAAAATGGCCAACCCCACACTCTCCTTTTGTACTTCTCTAGTGACCATGGTCTAAATGGTGGAAAAGGAAACAAAGGAAGCTAACAATAACATAGTCTTTGGGCTGTCTATAAACTTGATCTCTGTTATTCTTGTTTCTATGATTTCTTCTCTAACTATCCGATTTTGGAGTATCATGTTATTTAATTTCCAATTAATTTTTGATTTGGGTCTCCATGTACCCTTGCCGATCAATATTTTAATTGCCTTGTGATCTGAAAAGGCTGCAGTTAATATTTCTGCTTTTCTGCATTTAAGTGCCATGTTTCTATGACCTAGTGTATGATCTATTTTTGTGAATGTGCCATGTGGTGCTGAAAAGAAGGTGTATTCTTTTTTGTCCCTATTTATTTTTCTCCATATGTCTATTAATTCTAATTTTTCTAAGATTTCATTCACCTCTTTTACCTCTTTCTTATTTATTTTTTGATTTGATTTATCTAAATTTGATAGTGGTTGGTTCAAGTCTCCCACTAATATGGTTTTACTGTCTAATTCCTCCTTCAATTCTCCTAGTTTCTCTATTAAAAATTTGGATGCTATACCATTTGGTGCATACATGTTGATTAGTGATATTTCCTCATTGTCTATACTTCCTTTTAGCAGAATATATTTACCTTCCCTGTCCCTTTTGATCAGGTCTATTTGTACTTTGGCTTTGTCAGATATCATGATTGCAACTCCTGCCTTCTTTCTATCGGTTGAGGCCCAAAAGGTCTTACTCCAACCTTTAATTCTAACCTTGTGAGTGTCAACCCGTCTCATATGTGTTTCTTGAAGACAACATATGGTAGGGTTTTGTGTTCTAATCCAATCTGCTATTTGTCTGCGTTTTATGGGTGAGTTCATCCCATTCACGTTCAAAGTTATGATTGTTATTTGTGGATTCGCTGGCATTTTGATGTCTTCCCCTAGTTCTGACCTTTCTTCTTTAGCTTGATCTCTGTTATTCTAAATGTGAGGCCTTTTTCTGATGATCAGCAACTTGAAATACTCTTGGAAGAACTGAGTCACACGAATGTGTATATTCTTATGATAAATAAAGCCACAAGACAAAGGCACCTAAATAGAAGGTTGACCCATGGTTCTCCTTGGAGAGGCAAAAGAGTTAGAGTCTGAGTTTAATAGTCAAAAATATTTATTAAGCACCTGCTACACTATAGACACACAAAAACTGTGTTAAGTGTTGTGAATACAAATACAAACAGCAACAAAAACAGTCCCTGTCCTCTAATTGCTTACAATGTAATGGGAGAAGACAGTACCCAAAGGAAGCTGATAAGAGGGGGAAGAACAGGGAAAATCACCCAGTGGAGACCTCCAGAGAAATAAAAAAACGGACTAGATGATCTCCCTCTTTAAATAGAGACCCTGAAATCTGGCCTCAGATACTTTCTAGCTGGATGACCCTAGACAAGTCACTTAACTTCAGTTGCCTAGCCCTTATCACTCTTCTGTCTTAGAATTGATACTAACTCTAAGAGAAAGTAAGTTAAAAAAAAATAGAGGTTCTGAAGTTCATGGCCTTGCCCTCCAATCATAAAGGTCAATCCAAAAGGCAGAGAGTACTGATAAGATGTAAGAACCAGACAGATACAAGTTTACAGGATAATAAGATTTCCTAATGATGAGTTTCCTGAGGAAGTATTTGGTTTCATCATGCCCTGAAAGGCAACAAGAAGCATAACTTTCATGGGATATTTGATCCCTGTTGTCTTGCATTGCTTGTGATGAGCATAAGCAAAAAGACCACAATAAAGATAATTATGGCTTATGCAATAACATCTGTCACCAAAGATAAAGAGGTACGAAATTCAACAAAAACCTCAACAAGATCCTTCAAGTAAAGTCAGCCTGTGCTCTGATACTCAGTGACTTTAATATAAAGTGGGCATAAAAAGGATGATCAGAAAATATATTGGTGAAAAGAAAATATATTGGAAAATAAATCTCAGGCTTGAGCAGTGAAAGAAGGCAAAGGATCAGAGGATCAAAGATGTGGACATGGGAAGACATCTCAGAGGTGTTCTCATCCAACCCCCTCATTTTACAGATGAGGAAACTGAGGCTTAGGAAGTTTGGTCTCTCACTTAAGTCACATAAGTAGTAATTATCAGAGACAAGATTTGAACACAGGTTCTTTAAGTCAGTTTTTTGAGTCAGTTTTCTTCTTGAAGTACTCAGAAGCCTCAGATCTATCTATATCTTTAAAACTAAAGGAACCAAAATCAAGGTTACTATATTAATTAATCTTGGTTTTTCCCACTCCCAAAAGAAAAAAGATAATAAAACTGGCTTTCCTCCACACAAGAAAGAAAAGAAAGGAAGGAAGGAAGGAAGGAAGGAAGGAAGGAAGGAAGGAAGGAAGGAAGGAAGGAAGGAAGGAAGGAAGGAAGGAAGGAAGGAAGGAAGGAAGGAAAGAAGAGTTATGGGCATGGAAAGGATACCCTTTGGGGTTCGGGAAGGATGCCTTTTGCAAGCATGCAATGAGTCCAAAACTTAGCTTAAAAACAAAAAGAGATTTATTAATTTAGAAAGTAATGTTGAGAGTGGCCAGGAGGATAGCAAGGTAGAACAGCAAGATGGGGATCAGTTCCCTGGGAGTACAGCATGAAAGGAAAGGCTGTTCCCCCAAGAGGACAGCATGGATGGAGAGGCTGTCCCCCCAGACGACATCGGTTCTGAGGATTTTATACATTCTTCACAACAGTTAGTCACTCAGGCATGAGGTGGGGTGATTGTACTGGGGTCTGCCTGGGGACATAAAGATTCCTTAGTTTTAGGGGACAAACAGATGTCTGATAGGATCGAGGTGTGGTCTGAAGGTGCATCTTTCTGACCATCTAGAGGACGATCAAAGGAAGATAGTCATCTCAGGACCCTAGGTGGGGTCATTGGGTGTTTTTAGGCTCAGAGTTAGAAAACAACAAGGGAGTTCCCTTGACAATAGTTCGCCTGGGTTTCTGGGGTATAGTGCCCATGTCAGAAGGAAGGAAAGAAGGAAGGAAGGAAGGAAGGAAGGAAGGAAGGAAGGAAGGAAGGAAGGAAGGAAGGAAGGAAGGAAGGAAGGAAGGAAGGAAAAAGGGAAGAAAGAAAGAAAGAAAGAAAGAAAGAAAGAAAGAAAGAAAGAAAGAAAGAAAGAAAGAAAGAAAGAAAGAAAGAAAGAAAGAAAGAAAGAAAGAAAGAAAGAAAGAAAGAAAGAAAGAAAGAAGGAAGGAAGGAAGGAAAGAAAGAAAGAAAGAAAGAAAGAAAGAAAGAAAGAAAGAAAGAAAGAAAGAAAGAAAGAAAGAAAGAAAGAAAGAAGAAAGAAAAAAGGAAGAAGGGAAGAAAGGGAGGGAAAGAAATTGGCTCAATTTTAGAAGAAAGGAAACAACTGGTTACTGATGAGAATCACTATAACCAGCTAGTATGCATAGTCTGCATCAAATTAGAAAAAAGATAAAAATGAGAAAACTGCATATAATTGCAATAGCTTCAAAATGACCTATTCAGATATAATGATGGAAATAATAGCTAACAGTCATATAGTATTTGTCATGTGCCAGGCATTGTACTTCACAATTATCTCATATAATCCTCAGGACAATCCTAGGATTTAGGTACTATTGTGATTCCCATTTCATCAAACGAAGAAACTGAGGCAAACAGAGGTTAAACAACTTTCCCCTGGCCATACAACTAGTAAGTGTCTGACCCTGGATTTGAATTCAGTTTTTCCTGACTCCAGGCTCAGTTCTCTGTGCACTCTTGGTGCCATATGGCTGCCCAAATAGTTGAAAAATATGACATGGAAAAAGAGAAAATAACGACCTTGATTTATGTCCATCTCCTTCAAAAGAGAAGGGAAAATCACCTTAGCTAGTAAATACTTCATCTCCTTGCAAAAGAAGGACATGACAGCTAAGGATAGCACCAAATCAGAATATAACTTAGCAGTTAGCTGGATAGGGCACTGATCATGGAGTCAGGAGGACCTGAGTTCAAATCTAATTTTAGACTCTAGCAATGAGACCTTAGATAAATCACTTAACCTCTTTCTGCCTTAGTTCTCTATTTGTAAAATGGAGAAAATAATAGCACCTCCTCCTAAGGCTATTATGAGGTTCAAATGGCATAATACTTGTAAAGCCCTTTGCAAACCTTAACAGGCTCTATAACTAGTAATTATTATTATTAAAACTCATTTATAAAATACTGTGCAGGAAAATGGAGAAAGAATATGTACCAGTTTGCTTCTTAGGCAAGGCAAAGAAGTGAAAACAAGTCTACAGGAAGTTTGGCATGAGACCCAGCTAAGCCACATCATCCCAAGAGCATTAATAGATGAAACTGGCAAGCGGACAACCAATGGAGAGAATGGAACAAACTTGTCAGCATTCCCATAATGGTCTATTTTCAACATCTCTGACATCACATTTGGACCTAAACACCTCAGTCTGCAATGAACTATATAAGGAAAATGAAATAGGACTTAAAAAACAAAGTCAGGAAGAAAAGTGGCAATAGACCAAGTAGACCCTAAGGAAGTCTGTACTGGAGGCAGCACAATCTTGAGAACATTGAGGAATCATTTTATAAGGTATCTCAAAGAGAGGAAAATGGCATATCTGAAAAATATGATAGATGGCCTTAATGCTCTCCAAAAATAATGGAGAGAATATCAGTAATTACCATGCCTGACTTTTCATTTTATAATATCTTTAGGAGAATAATTTGCATGAGGACACAAAAATATTTTTTATTGCAAGCCATTTTACAAATGATTGAACAATATTTTATAATCATGCAAATAACTGAAAGGTATTAAGAACAGAAGATCCCACTGTATTGGCTCCTTCACTCATCTTGCCTCAAGAGGTGGCCCTTCTCACCAAGGCAAACCCTTCTATATGCATTTTTTAAAACTCTTACCTCATGTCTTTAAAATGTAAAATTTAAATTAATATCCAATAACTCCAAGTATTTTATTTTATAAAGTTTATTAATAATCGCTTGAAGTAGAAGAAATAAAAGGAACAAAAGTAAAACCTAAGTGAAAAACACCTGAGTAGAATTCTCCTGCCTCTCACCTCACCCCGACTCCACAGCCAAGCTTCTGGGAGAAGAGAGTGATGATGGAGCTACACAAAACTTATATCCCCCCTTTGTTAGCATGTAATGTGAGAAGGAACATGGGAAGCTGGGAAAGAGAGTTCCTGGGGAGCAAATTTCTAATTATACAAAATCTACTACTACTACTAAATATTAGTTCCAAGGCAGAGCAGTAAGGGCTAAGGCAATTGGGGTTAAATGACTTGCCCAGGATCACTCAGCTAGGGAAGTGTCTGAGTCCAGATTGGAACCTAGGACCTTCCATCTCCAGCCTGACTCTCTCTCTACTGAGCCACCTAGTTGTCCCACTACACGGAGCTTTGACCTCATCCTTCTCCCCTGTTCTCCAGCACTGATGGAATCATTGATAATGATTCCATTATCAATATCACTCTTCTTTTTTTTAAACCCTTACCTTCTCCATCTTGGAATCAATACTGGGTATTGGCTCCAAGGCAGAAGAGCAGTAAGGGCTAGGGAATTGGGGTGGGGGGGTTAAGTGACTTGCCCAGGGTCACACAGCTGGGAAGTGTCTGAGGTCAGGTTTGAACCTAGGACCTCCCATCTCTAGTCCTGCCTCTCAATCCACTGAACAATCCAGCTGCCCCCTCAATACCACTCTTCTAATTGTCAATCTCTCTCTGCCTAGGTGGCTCCTTCCCTGTGACAATCTTGTCTTCTGAAATCCCCAGATTGATCCTTGTCCCAGATCAAACATTATATCCTTAAGTATTGTCAATCATCCAAGCCAGAACTCAGTTGAAGACAATCAAAACTTCAAGCACATTTTAATCATCCAAGCTCCAGTTAATCCAATCAACCAGATTAATGCCTACCTTTTCTGTATAAATTCTCAGCTTTGTGTAGTTCACCGAAAGTCCCAGGATTCTGGTTCTGTTCTGCTTTGCAGATTATATAATGTGTCTGCTCTGATTAAAGACCTTTGTTACAACTACTTTAGTAGCTTTGGTTTATCTACAAGTTGGTAGGGATGTAGACTATAAATGATCACCCTGGTGCAAATATCAATAATATGGAAATGGGTTTTGATCAATGACACGTGTAAAACCCAGTGGAATTGTGCATCTGCTAGGGGAGGAGGGTGGGAGGAGGGAAGGAAAAGAACATGAATCATGGAACCATGGAAACATTTTCTTAATCAATAAAATTAAATAAAAAAACAACAACAACTTGGCACTGGCTACCTAGACTCCCTCTTCCTTTAAAAACTTTCACTTGAGAAGTGGGTTCAGAGCAAGGACACATGTGATACCCAGACGAATCACATGTTGGCTAGGGAAGGGGTGGGGGGGGTGGGGTGGGGGAAAGTAAATGATCTGTTTCCAATGAATAATGTATGAAAATGACCAAATAAAATAATGTTTTAAAAACTAAAAAAATTTAAAAAATTAAAAAAAAGCTTTCACTTGACTCAGTCATCTCTACTAGCTAGTTCTATATTTCTTCTTCCTTTCTTGCTAATACCATAAGAAATCTGTCTAATCTAAGTGCCTATACTTTCTCCTCACTCAAATCTAAACCCTTTGAAGTAGTTTCCAGTCTTATCATTCAACTGAAATTGCTCTTTCCTAATTGTCTCTTTATTGCCCAAAGTACTCTCTTCTGTTTCTCCTCCTATTTGACCTATTTGACTATAAATGATCACCCTGGTGCAAATATCAATAATATGGAAATGGGTTTTGATCAATGACACGTGTAAAACCCAGTGGAATTGTGCATCTGCTAGGGGAGGAGGGTGGGAGGAGGGAAGGAAAAGAACATGAATCATGGAACCATGGAAACATTTTCTTAATCAATAAAATTAAATAAAAAAACAACAACAACTTGGCACTGGCTACCTAGACTCCCTCTTCCTTTAAAAACCTGTCTGACCACACACCTCTCTCTGTCACTCCTGCTGGATCTTCATACAGGCTTACCTCTGTAAGAGAAAATCAGATCCAGCATGGCAAAAGGCACAACCCAAGTGAAGGAAGGGCAAGGAAGACCCACAATTCCAGAAAGGACCAGATGAGCTGGAAGGATTCAAAAACAGTCACTTTGCTTCTTCTTGGGAGCTCTCCTGGTGTGGATGGTCTGAGGGAGGACCTCTGAGATAGAGGGTCTCTCTGGACATTGACTACCTTCCAGTGAATCCCTCTGTTCCAGCCAAAGACAATAAAAGTAGATTGGGACTGTACAGAAAGTCATCTACTAAAGAAGACTTCTCTCTAGCCCCCAAATTATCTTTGGACTTCGTTTCACCACTAGATTAGATTAGGAGGAATGACAACCCCAACAATTGACCAAAGGAGGGTCAGGCAGACAACCTGAACCCTCCAGATTTGGTGGGGGGAAGGTCAGGGATTCCCATTTCCCACTTTCCCTCATCCAACAACCCCATTCTCCCTGTCTTGTGTGTCTCCAAGAATAAAGAATTATCCTTTTAGATCAGGTCTGCCTGCTTCCTAACCTCACTAAAGGGAACTGAAGCTTTGGGGAGAATTATACCTTTCTCCCCAAGGAGGAGGGTTAGCTCCAGACCAAGGCTGAGGAGTAACCCTGATATCAAAAGGGACACTGGGGAAATCCAGAAGCAAGAGAGTTACCCTGCTTCTCAACAACAGCTAGGATTAAGAAGGCAGGCAGCAGGTCAATTCTCTGGGCCCTTCTCTTCCTGTCCTTAGCCTCCTTATTCAACCCAATCTCTGAGGGGACATATTCTGATCCTCTAGAACAGAGGTCCCCAAACTATGGTCTGTGGGTCACATGCAGCCCCCTGAGGCCATTTATCCAGCCCCCACCACACTTCCAGTAGGGGCACCTCTTTCATTGGTGGTCAGTGAGAGGAGCACTGTATGTGGCGGTGCCACAAAGTGTGGTGGTGCTCATGGACAGTACGACTTCTGGTGACATAATCCTTTGCATGGTGCCTTGTTCTGAGAGTAACTGAACAAGAACGAGGTGCCATGCAAAGGATTATGTGGTTGCACAATGGAAGATGTCAGCATGGTGAGTGGGGATCTGGGGGAGGGAATTCCACACTGTGTATACTGATGCACCGTATAGTGGTGGCTGTGATGGGCCTGTGCAAGGTGTGAGAGGCCCATCACAGCCAGAGCTGTAGCCTCCACTATCCCAGACAGTGGTATACAGATTTGTTCATAGTTTTTTTAATAGTCTGGCCCTCCAATGGTGTGAAGGACAGTGAAATTGCCCCCTGTGTAAAAAGTTTGGGGGACCCCTGCTCTAGAAGATAATTTGTACTGCTTTCCCCAAGGGGAAGAGAGGGGAGCAATCTCTCCCCTCTCTCCATTTCTTTAACACTTTCACACCTCTCTCTAGTTCCCCAGTGTGAGTTTGTGACCTTATTCTGGTCCTATATTACACCTCCTAACCATGAGTGTCCCCCAAGGCTCTGTGCTGAGTCCTTTTCTTTTCACCCACTGTATGATGGTTCCCACATCTATATTCAGCCCTTTGAGGCCCAGTGGTGAGTTAGGGGGATATCCTACCCTAAGCGTGTGAAGATTTCCCATGGAAGAAGGGACAGATGAGAATAATTTGTTGTTTCCAACAGCTATGAAGGTGGCTGAAGCAGATGCTTTGGAACACTCAGTGCTTGGTCAGACATTGAATACACCAACATCATCCAATGTATCTCAAGCCATCACTAGTCGTTCTGATTTTTGTCTTGCCAATGGATATCAATGATTCTGGAAGGTGAGAGTGGAGCTGATGACTTTGTACAACTCTGTCTCACTTAAATCTAATTCACTCACAAGTCAAGACATCACCCCATGATGTCATTGGTTTTCTTCAGAAACAAAGGACAAACAACAACAGTCCTAATCTCTCTCCTGAACTGGATTCCCACACTTCTAATTACCTTTTGGATATCTTAAATTGGATTTCCCAAACGCATCTCAAGCTCAACATGTCCAAACAGAATTCATTGCTAGACCCACAAACTCTCCCCTAATCTTCCTCCTTTCCTATCATTATCCAGGGCACTGCCATTATCCCTGTCACCCATGTTCACAGCCTCCCAGGTATCCTCGACTTCTCAACTCACATTTATTCCACAGATCCAATCTGTTGTCAAATATTGTCATTTCTACTTTTCATACCTTTCCTCCCCACTCACAATTAGTACCCTAATCTAGGACCTCATGTCCTCTCTGTCAGATGCAACAACTTTCTTTTTTTTCTTTCTTTTCTTTTCTTTCTTTTTTTTGGGGGGGGTTTAAACCTTACCTTCCATCTTAGAATCTATACTGTGCAGTGGTTCCAAGGCAGAATGGTGGTATTGGCTAGACAATGGGGGTTAAGTGACTTGCCCACGGTCACATAGCTAGGAAGTATCTGAGGCTAGATTTGAACCCAGAACCTCCCATCTCTGGGTCTGGCTCTCAATCTTCTGAGCCATCTAGCTGCCCTCTAATAGCTTTCTTCTTTTTTTTTTTTAAACCCTTACCTTCTGCCTTGGAATCAATACTGGGTATTGGTTCCAAGGCAGAAGAGTAGTAAGGGCTAGGCAATGGGGGTCATGTGACTTGCCCAGGGTCACATAGCTAGGAAGTATCTGAGGCTAGATTTGAACCCAGGACCTCCCTTCTCTGGGCCTGACTCTCAATGCACTGAGCCATCCAGCTGTACCCCCCTCCAATAGTTTTCTGATTGCTCTCCCTGCCAGAAGTCTCTCGCCACTCCAAACCATCTTCCATGAAGGTTCCAAAATGGTCTTCTAGCACAGGTCTAACCATATTAGCTCATCTGTTCCTATATTCCTGTGGTTCCCTATCAGATATAAAATCTGCTGGTATTTAAGGTCATTCATGGCTTGACCTGTTGTAACTTTTCTGTCTTACACTCTGTTCCCTTCTACATGCTCCATAATTAATCTACATCAGCCTACATGCTGTTCTGTACACAAGATTCTCTTATCTCCTGACTCCATGCCTTTTTGTGGACTGTTGCCTTTTCCTGGAATGTTCTCTATCTTCATTTCTCCACATCTTAGCTTCTCTGGCTTCCTTCAAGACCCAGCTGAAATCCTGCATTTTGTAAGAAAGGAGATCTCAGTCCCTTTCCCCTCCTTCTCCCCCCGACTACTGCTAGTGCCTTCTCTGAGATGACCATCCATCCATTTTTATATGGCCTATATGGACATAGTTGTTAGTATGTTTCCTCAATGAGAATATGAGTGCCCAGACAGCAAAGACAATGTTTTTGCCTGTCTTTGTATCAATTGCTTAACAAATGCTTGTGGCCTTAGTGTGATTTTGTTGTTGTTGTTGTTGATTACAAAAAGGTAAAACATAACCTTACAGGCTCTTTTTTAACAAAGTGTCTCCAAAGGATATATTAAGATCAATTAAGAGTCTTTGATGGAAGTATCTACTGAGATGACTTTGTTGAATGAGCCTCTGATTATTACTACCAAGCTAGGAATCCAAAGCCCAGCAAAGGTGTTTGCTCCTGTTCTGGAGGATGTCTTCCAAATACAAGAGATCTTCACTATCCACAATGGAATATGATGATATCCTGGATACTCCTATGAACAGGTAATATTGGCCCAATCATATTAGGTCCCTGACCATTCATTAATCCTCATTAAAGACTCTGTTACTCTAGAAGGTGCTTAACAAATGTTGGATGGACTGACTGTCTCAAAAGAAGTCAGCTTAGCAATCCACATAGGAAAAAACAAAATCGATAAATATACTTATGGGCCAGGCTGTGACATTTGGTTGGAGGGGCTGGTTCATTGTTAATACATCAGTTCCTGTACTCGAGTCAGGCACTGCATGTCAGCATTGAATTAGGCCCAGAGTTTAATAGGAGGAAGCTTGTGTGTTGGACTGCATTTGGAAAGCTGTTCTGTAATGTTAAAGGTCCCAAGCTACCCTTCAGGGCAAAGCCATGTCTCATTCTCCAGGCAATGTTGTGTGGTTGCAAATCTCAGCTGGCTGCAGGGAGCATCGCCCACAGGGGCAGCTGGCAATGACTGAAGAACCCAGAACTCCAGGTCTGAAAGGTCCATCTCTCAAGATTGCTGCTTAATCATTTATACTCAGGAAAAGAAAATACAAACAGGTGAGATGGCCAGCGGCTTGCGATCCAGTCCCAGGTTCACCTGGGTAAGTATATGTTCATTGCTATGATGTGCTCAGTCTTCCAAGTTGGGAGGTGGGTGAAAGATACTGTCCTTCTCGCCTTTTCCAAGGGAAGAGCTTCTTGAGTCCCAACACAGACAATAGATCAAAAAGGAGAGAGAAATGCCAGCATCTGCTTTTCCGAAAGCCTGCTGAGGAAGGAAGCAGATCTTTCTGCTCAGCTATCATTTTGACAGTTATGAGGGAGATGGTGAAGGCTGGATTAGTGCCCAGGTACAGACCAGAAGCTTCTAGTTGCATGTGTCCTTTAGTTAAGAACTTGCCTGAAATAGGCCATGCATGTGCTTGGCCCTGTCAACTCCCCACATCCATCATGGGAACTACAGGGCATGTCTCCATCTCCCTTGAGCCTGAATCTACACTCCACGGGGGTTGCCCATGTTATACAATAAGAAAGAATATCAATGTTATTCAAAGAACGAAGAAAATAAAACAGAACCATTGCAAACAGAATGGAATACTTGGGAAGCAGTATGGGGAAGTGGAAAAGAACTCTGATTTTGAAGCAGAAAAAAAGCAAACTGTTCAAATCTAAGGCTACCACTTAGTGCTTATGTGATTTGGGGCAGAATGCCACTCTGAACATCACTTAGTCATCTGCCAAACAAGGAGGCTGAGCCAGAAGGCTTCCAAGTTCCCTTCCAGCTCTAAAACTCGTGATTTTAGGACTGTGCAGAGCAATCTAGTGGCAATGAGCAAAAGGGTGGAGAAACTCAACCTGGTTCCTACTTCAGAGATGAATCATGGGAGGGAAGGAACAGAGGGTGAAGTCAGACTTACACTGCCTTCCGTGCTAGTGGTCAGACTAGTACATCCTTGTGAGAGTACAATGTTATGTATGAATGGAGATGAAACTGGCAGGTAAGGCTCCAAGAAGCTTGCAGAGGCTTGGCTTTGGTGGTCTGGGGGTTATTTCCCACCCGCCCCCATTTCTCTTGGTATTTGTATGTTGCCTTGGCTGATGTGCCCCCAGGAAGGTTTATTAGGAGCTCACATGGTCAAGAGTCTTCCCCTACACTGCCTGATCAGCACAGAAAAGAAATCATTTTAGAGAGGATATGAGCAATGATTATGTGTCCTGCAGATTCAGTGGGAGGGCCGCCTGTGTATCATGACTTCATGATTGAACTCAATTTCTTGTCATTGGCAAAATTGCCCAGACAGTGAAATAGCTCTCTCCCAGTGATCCATGTGGATGCCCAGTCACTGATAGATGTGCAGCTGCAAATCCTTTTGCTGGAGATGCCCACCAATGGTTTCACCATGCTCATTTCTTGTGGTCAGCCTACTGTTTGTAGTCTGGGAGTAAGACCTGGGACTTCCTCTCTCTGAGGTTAAGCTCTTTTGTCACTGTTCCTCTCTGCTTCTTGGCCACAAAACTGAAACTAGTTTGCCTACATCCAGGGGTTCCCTTTCTCTGACTTCAAGGAAGTCCTTGACACAGACCTCTGTTTCTGTTTCTGATGACAAGCAAAGGTCTTAATTCCCATCTACCCCTCTGACACCCAGGAGGGTTATCTTCCACCCTAGGGAAAATTCTCCATTTATTCAGGAGCCAGAAAAATATTCCAAAATCTACTCCTTCCTGTCCCCCCACCCCACCCCTTGAATTAATACTTTTAGGCACCTCGCAGGTAATTCAGCCTAGTGGAAAGGGGGCAGAGTTGGACTTCATAGTTAGGAAGACAGGTTTGTATCATCTCATATACTTCCTGGCTGGCTGCCTTTAGGGTTATTTTTTCATCTCTAAGTATCAGTTTCCTTGACTGTAAAATGAAGATCATAATAGCATCTTCCAACAGAGTTGTCCTGAGGATCAGCTGAAAAAATGGATGTAAAGTGCTTTGCAAACTTAAAAGGCTTTATATATGTGAGCTATAATTATTCAAGTTACTCAAGGCTATAAACAGTCTCTACTAATTGCCAGCCTGATCCAAAGTAAGAGCCATGTTTCCAGGAGTCCTCAGGAATGCATGCCTTCAGGTGGGCCTCCATTCACCTAAATTGTTTGGTGATAAAGGAGGAGAAGAAAAAAAATTTATTTTATTTATATTGCCCTAAGATACAAATTAGATATTAAGAAAATTAAAGGAACTGATACTAATTTACAAGATGAATATCCATTCTTCAGTGAACAGAATCAACAATTTTTTAAGCATTCTCTGTGTGTAAACAGTCAAGCTAAGTACTGGAAGAAATATAAAGTTTATTTTAGACACAGCGTCTCCCTTCGAGGAGCATAGAGTCAAATGCATGGATGTAACACAGATATATATAATAACTAAGCGAGCATTTATATCACATCTTAAGGTTGCCAAACACTTTACAAAGATCTCATTTCGTCTTCTTAAAAACCCCATGAGATAGATACTATTATTTTCTCCATTTTATAGATGAGGAAATTGAGGCACACAGCTCTTTTGCTGATTGGCTGAAGAAGCAGAAGTATATTCATTCTAGAGAATTTAAAAGGCACCAACCAGCCAAATTGAGTCACCTCTAGCCCTTGTTCTTTCCTGTCTGGCTGGTTTGGGGTAACAGAGATATTCTGTAAGCCTCTGGATGGGGAGAGAGCTCAGGTCTTTCACATTTGAGACCAACATGTAGTCTGTCCCTCAATTCTTTGCCCCTTTGTATTTGCTCTTTTTTGTTTTAGGTGGATGAGTATTGGAGAGGGCTACAACCTTATGAGATGTCAAAGGTTGAAATAGTGAGCACTCTGCCCAGGGCTGGAATCTATGCTGGTATTTGTCAAAAGTCAGATGATAAGGAGCAAAGTTCTCAGCAAAAATCAAAAGCAATCAAGAAGTAATACCAGTGATTCATCCACCAGCTATTGTAAATTTGGAAGTGTTCTTGGTAGACTGAATGTTTGTAGCAACTGAGCTGTTTGAATCCACTCTCCTCTGGGACTGAGATGGTATAGGGGAGAGTGTGCTTCAAATATTTGTGTGAGAAATTGTTATAACTTCTGTTCTTGTTATATCTTCTAAGTAACTATTCCTTTGTAAGAACTAATTAATGTAAATTAATTAAATTAGTGAAATAAAAACTAGTGGCTAACATTGGAAAGAACACATTGGAATGGGGCCCCGAGCTGTAATATTAGAGAAATATCTCCAATCCTACAGGAAGATCCTTAGAACTCTGAAGGAGAAATGTAGTTTTTTTTTTCTTGGGGACTCAACTCATCATCAAGGGTATGAGTTGCAATGAGACTCCTTAGTTTATAAGGACTATACTTGTTTAAAAAAATGTTAAAAGAAAAAAACAATTTAACAAAGCTAATCAATATAACTACTGGGTTTGCCAACATATGTAATATTCCATAAGCTAGTCTTCCACCTCTTTGTCAAAAATAGAGGTGCACTTGTTCAACTCTTCTGGGTAACAAAACTAAGTTATTAAAAATACATGACTTTGTTTTCTTCTTTCATTTTACATTGTTGTAGCAACTGTATATTGTTTTTGTGGTTCTACTTTCTTTACTGCATCAGTTCATATAAGTCTTCTCATATTTTTCTGAATGTTCCCTTTTTATTGTTTTTTATTCTGGTTCAGTGATATCCCATTACATCCATGTGCCACAATCTTTTTTTTTTTTAACCCTTACCTTCTGACTTAGAATCAATACTCTATATTGGTTCTAAGGCAAAAGAGCAGTAAGGGCTAAGCAATGAGGGTTAAGTGACTTGCACAGGGTCACACAGCTAGGAAATATCTGAGGTCAGATTTGAACCTAGGGCCTCCTGTCTATAGGACTAGCTCTCAATCCACTGAGCCACCCAGCTGCCCCCATGTCCCACAATCTAAAATAGCCCTTTTCCAATAGATGAACATGATTTATTTCTAGTTCTTTGCAGTATCTCTTTAATAAATTATAAAGGGGGGGAGATAGGCCTATGCTAAAAATTATATTAGTCTTGCTATATGGATACTTGAAGGGCATAAACCACAGGATTTATTATTTATTATTGGGGTAACAAAGTGAACATGATGGAATAAATGAAGTTGCTAGTGTTTGTGAGCCTAATCAAGACAACATGGGGGAAAGAATATACTCACATAAACCTCTCACCTTTCCTGGGCACTTAGTAGGGTAGAAGTCTGAAACAGGATGCCCCACATTCTGAGTGCTGTAGAACTAGATCTAAATGTAATTGGGAAATATTTAATAAAAATACAATGGAGGGGGCAACTGGGTAGCTCAGTGGATTGAGAGCCAGGCCTAGAGAGAGGAGGTCCTGGGTTCAAATCTGACCTCCCAGTTATGTGACCCTGGGCAAGTCACTTAACCCCCATTGCCTAGCTCTTACCACTCTTCTGCCTTAGAACCAAAAACAGTATTGATTCCAAGACAGAAGGTCAGGGTTTAAAAAAAAATACAATGGAACATAAATATGTCAATTGTAAAAATTAAGTTAGTCTCTAGTAATAGAAATATTATATTTTATGAGGTTTATTAAGGAGTATTAGAAATCAAGGAATAAAGAAACACAAACAAGAAAACCACGTGCCTAGGGCTTAGTCCATTAGAGCCTAGGATTAGTCCATTCAACACCCCCATGTTCTTAGCTTACTCACTACCTCCTTGCAAATGGAAGAGAGCAAAGTAGATGTTGCTGCCAGTTAAATATTCCTTGTGAATATTTATTAATTATATATATTATAATAACATATTATATATATTAAATATATAATAAATTTATAATAAATAAATACATAATAAATTAAATAAAAATAAAATAAATAAAATAAAAATAAAAAAGTAAATATTCCTCGCCCAGGTGGAAACTCAGGTGAGATTATAGGGAATTCTGGGAAGTACCAAGGACTCCTGGGGATTGAAGTCTAGGGTTCAAATCTCCATTTTACACAATATGTGTTTTTGAAGTCAATATGTAGTCCATAGCAATCCTTATGTATGGTTTAGTGGTCCTTGTTTCTATTTGAGTTTGACACCACTGCTTTAGGGAACAGTACAGTTGGATGCTTTGCCCCCAAGACTGTGATTGACTCAAGGAGGAAAAGGAATGAGTGTGAACTTGTCTGCTAATAGGCGCTGAGATGATTAGTAAGGGGAGAATTAATCTGAAATCATCAGGTAGTGATACAGGTATTAGATTTGATGTCAGAGAACCCAAGTCTAAATCTGTAAGTCATTAACCTCTGTGGACTTGTTTCCTCATCCATAAAATAAAAGGGCTAAATGGATTAGATGACGTCTAAACTCTATAAATCTTTCAAGTCTATAAATCTCATTCTATTTCAGCACTTTAGTCACCTACATAGTAAGTAAGTCCAGAGCAGAATAAATGACGAGTACCTATCCCATATGCACCTCAAGGCTTTTTTATTTTGTTATTGTGGATGGGTTATTTATTCTACAGTGGCATATTTCAACTTCTCTAGGACTTAATAGATGGTCTTTGAGAAATGTTGTGACCAATAATCACTATATTTGGTCAATGAGGCTCTCCAAATTTAGGCAGCCAGTCCACGGATATATAGTCCATTGTCAGGTCCCTACTAAAACTGTTCTCGGTAGGTTCTGCTGTAGCTTACACTCCATTTGCCTTTGAAAATCCAGGTTTGCCTCCATACATGATGAGGGTTTGGTTAGGACTTTAGGGAGGACCTAGCATATAGTGAGCATTTTAAAAACACTAAATTGACGTGACATCACTATTATCATCCTGTATCTGGTAAAGAGGATCACTGCATGCTGAAATCTTTCTCTACTTGTAGCTTCTCCTTCCCCAATTTTTTCTGTGTGAGACATTAGAGTCTGCTTCAGGTCTTGGGCCACCAAAATGCCAAAGCACATAGTTATTTCCTTCTTGTATAGGTGGTGATTTCAATGAGATCCCAGATAAATCATGGACATCCTCTGAGTTTTTTATACAAGGAACAATCTCAAAATGAATCATCCATTAGTAGGATGACCCTCATCCTATTTAGATATACTCAATACCTCTGTTTTTCTAGCTTCCCTTCATATTTTGAGGTCATTGACATGAATCCAAGCTGAGGAACTTCTCTTGGAATCACAGAATGAGTTAAGTAATCCCTCTATAGTTCCCTTATCATAGGCTCATAGATTTAGAAGTGGAAGACTTCAAACTCAGTCTCGATCCCTCATTTTACAGACAGCCAAAGAGTAACAACTCAGGCCTCTAACTCCAAATATCCTGTGCCATCCCTACAGCAGCCAACTGAAGGCCTCCAGTGAGAGCAAACCCATATTTCCACTTTACTTTGGGACACCTCTATTAAAACATTCTTCTGATGTAAAGCTGAAACTCTCTCTCTCTAGATTCCACCCAGTGACCGTCACTCTGGGATCAAACAGAATAAGTATGAGATCTCTTCCATGTGATGGACCTTTGAATATTTGAAAATAGTAGTCATTCCCCACCTCTATCTTCTTTTTTATAGGTCAGGTATCCCCGTCATCATATGGTATTGTTTCAAGCATTACTGTGATTCTGGCTGGCTTCTTCTGGATATGCTACAACTTGTCAACATCCTTCCTAGACAACAGTACCAGAAACTGAAGGCAATACTCAAGATGTGGTTTGACAGGATGAGTCTGTTCTGTCAAGAAGCATCTGGGGAAGGGAAAGATCGCCAGGATGCAATAACCGATATCTTTTGACTATGTGAACCTAGTCCTATGTTCCCTATTCCCTACAGTCAGGAACTCAGGAACCAAAAACTAGGATCTGGCATTCTAGTTGTGTAGTTTCAGTGATGAAATATCTTTTTTGAGAGCCTTCCCTTTCTTTAGGGTGGAAGATCATAGAAGCAGAAATCATCTGGGCTGTTTGAAGTATGTCTCAGGTTAACTTCCTCCCTTTACACACCTATATCACATTGTCTGAACCCCCTAGTCCACTAGAGGCACTGATATCCTACATTCCCTTTCAGGTATGATATAGAATTGATAGTCCTAACCCTCAACACACAGCCATCTCTCTTCATGCTCTTCTTGGGGAAAAGACTTTTGAACCATTAACCCATCAGCTATGATCTTAAATCCTATCATGCTAGCATCAAGTGAAAAAAGTTAAGTACACACCTTTAAAGAAATCAATAGCTAATAATAACTATCATTTACATAGTGCTTTAAGGTTTTCAAAGTGTTTTACAAATATTATCTCTTTTGATTCTCACACTAACCTGGAAGTTCGGGGCTATTATTATAGATAGGGAAACTGAAGTGGTTAAGTGACTTGCCCAGGATCACACAGCTAATACGTGTCTGGGGCCACATCTGAACTCAAGTTGTCCTGATTCCAGGTCCAAGACTCTAGTCAATGGGCCACCGAGTTAAAAGGTCCCATATACACCCAAAATATTCATAAAAGAACTTTTTGTGGTAGCAAAACATAGCAAATAGGTGACCAGTAAATGGAAAATGGGTGAACAAATCATAAAATGAATACAACGACTATTTTTATACATAAAAAGAAGGGATTCAGAGAAATATGAGGAGATATGTATGAACTGACGAGTGAATAAATCAGAACTAAACAATTCAGATAAATCCAATTTCCAAATGAAAACAATTTTGAAAGATAACTGAACTCAGGTAAATCTCCAGATCCTTCAATTTGTTAATATCAGTTTAAGGACAGCTCATGTATCCCTTTTCCTGAAAGGGGCAGGGGGCTATAGGCACTAACATCATCATAAAAGAAACCGTAGCTGTCTTGGATGTTTAGACTTGGTTATTTTCTTTGGGCAGCTAGGGAGTGCCAAAGTGCACAGAATACTGATCTGGGAATCAGGAAGACTCATATTCTTCAGTTCAAATTTGACTTCAGACATTTTCTAGCTATATAACCCTGGGCAAGTCACTTTACCCTATTTGTCTCAGTTTCCCCATCTGCAAAAAGAGCTGGAGAAGGATGGAAGACCACTCTACTATCTTTGCCGAGAAAACCATAAATGGGGTTATGAAGGTTATGTTAGCCATGACAACATTTTTCTTCATGGCAAGATAGAGTTCTATGGTTCATTTTGGGGGAGCTTAGGTAGAAGATCAAGAAATGTCTATGGTGTAAAAAAAAAAAAGCATCAATAAAACTTTTTTTTTAAACCCTTACCTTCCATCTTGGAATCAATACTGTGTATTGGTTCCAAGGCAGAAGAGCAGTAAGGGCTAGGCAATGAGGGTTAAGTGACTTGCCCAGAGTCACACAGTTGGGAAATGTCTGAGGCCAGATTTGAACCTAGGACATCCTATTTCTAGGTCTGGTTCTATCCACTGAACTACCCAGCTGCCCCCAATAAAACTTTTTTAAAGGCAAATTTCACCACCATGGTCAAAAGCTTTTATTTTAAGCACCCAACAACTATAGTATTGTTCTGGGTGTCAAAATACAGCCAGTCACACAATCCTGTTCCGTGCC
The DNA here is from genome assembly GCF_027887165.1 of Monodelphis domestica. Classification (NCBI taxonomy): domain Eukaryota; kingdom Metazoa; phylum Chordata; class Mammalia; order Didelphimorphia; family Didelphidae; genus Monodelphis; species Monodelphis domestica. Next base: position 41,672,017 of record NC_077227.1, read on the forward strand.
CTGTGAGAGCTTACAATCTAAGGTATGAATGTAGATTTGCATTGGATGTACTTACACTAATACAGTCAGATGGCATGGGAAGGCAATTGTAAATTGGCAAGGACTCCGTGTATGAATTACTTGAGAGAGACCTGCCTGTCTCAGGAAAGGGCTAATTATGAAGTGGTATTAGGAAGGAGCAGGGCTGGAGAGTAAATATGTAGGCGCTCTACTGGCAGCTTTTGTTCCACTCATAGTCTTCTGCTAAACAGCCATCAGACAGGGCAAGCTATTGAACCATAGCTATGTCTAAGGAACAGTGAGGAACTAGGTGAGGAGGAGGAGCTGGCTGTTACAACACTTGGAAGCTTGTGGCTTCTATCTTCCTCCCACAATACTGATTGCAGCACAGCTGATGGGGAAGTCTCTTTGGAAGAACACACTCAGCCAGACACTTTCTTAATGGCTGTAGGAATCTGATATATGTTTCTTCACTTATGCTCAGCCCTCGAGGGCTTTTGCTCATTTGTCTGGGGTTAGAAGAACTGCATTATGGGTTGTGCTATGACCCTTCCCCTCCCTTGCCCTGGGATTGTGAGGCTATCTTTCATCTTTGGACCCTGATCTTTAGGCACCATCAACCTCAGAAACCACCTCAAACACTTTGTCATTGCTTGGCTGACTCTTCGGTCACTGCCTTTCCACAGCCTACTTTTATAATTTATTGCTAGAAATCATTACTGGTCACACTTTTTAAAGAAAGATCTGTGGACAGGAACAGATAAACCTAACATGGTGTATTTATGTCTTTTATAGGGTCCCCGAGAGGGTACATGAAACCATTCTGACAGATCAGAATTATAGAGTTCTCGTTAGGAGGAGGAGTGAGAATCACTATTGAGAAACCCTCTTGAGTTTCATTATGGTCACCTGAGCAATAAATCACTTGTAGAGCACCTACGTTCCTGACACGGTGGTAGAAAATGGAGAAGGAAGCAAATACAAGGGAGTCGGGAAATTCTTTAGATAGTGCACTCAGAAAGGTCCACATTGGAAATTACTGCCTCACAGAAAAAAACCTTTAAAATCTGGAAATTCCTTCAGACAGAGGTGTAAGACCTCAACTTTAGCAAGGCTCTTAATACATCAGCAGCAGGATCAGTTACAGGACTGAATCAGTGGAAGAATGTGATTCAATTTCAAGGGCTGGAAAGGGAATGATTAACCTTTCCCTGGATCCCAAGGCATTGGATGTACCCTGTTTTTAGAGAGGAAGGGGAATTATATGGTAACCTGCCAAAAGTATGGTTTATTCCAATTGGTAACAAATAACACCCAAGTACTTACAAAGTGCAGGTTGGTCTCTCTATTACACAAGATAAAAGGGCCTCTGCATTCTCCTTGTTACTGGGGGAAGGGAAATCTTTCTCAAGAGTGGAATTAAATCTTTAAAGAGAAAACAAAGTTTGAAGAAAGGAAGACAAAGACCAGTATGTAAGAGGTTGTTAAATGCTGGAAAGGGGAAGGAAAGGGGACTACTCCACATCTGGCACCAAGCACAAGGGATGAAGCTTTTATGATCAAGGGTAAAGTTGGACTATCTAAAGAGGAAGTAGCTCCTTGTGCTCCCTAAAGTGATGATGTGGCTCTGGGGCTAAGTAGTGGTTAGAGAGAGAGACTTACAGTAGTGACTGCTAATACTGTCTTGGTTCTTGATGAGAGACAGCACACCAAAGAAGAGCTGGTAAAAAGAAATGTCCATGGAGCCTTGCTTTTGACAGAGCTCCTAGACTGATATTTCAGGGAATGGTAACATAATATACCAGTATTTTATCTAAGTATTTGACAATTCCTCTGTCTTTATGGAAAAGCTGCAAAGTTATACACCAGATGACAGTGTAATGGAGTTTGGAAGTAGTTTAATGTAATCACTAATAGGACAATGCCAAGTTAGAGGGTGAGAGATCTGTTCTTGTACTGTTTAATATTCTTGTGAATTACCTAGATAAAAGTCTAGATGACTTACTTATCAAATGCTATCAAAGTTACAGATGAACCAGAAAAGGTAGCTAATATGCTGGAAGATGAAATCAGGCTATTAAAGTCTCAACAGACTAGAACAATGGGCTAAATCTAAAAGGCAAACCAGCAGATAAAATCCTTATGGTCGCATAATTGACTAAAAGGGTACAGAAATCTTAAGCGTCTACTGTTATTAAAAAAAAAAGGGTACAGAAATCTTAAGCGTCTACTGTTATTAAAAAAAAAAAAAAGAATTTGGCTTGATAGATCTAAAGCCTCTTTAAAGACCCACCTCCAAGGAGTCTCTCCCAAGTAGGGTGAAATCAAGGCAGCTCTGTTCAAGGACCTCACTGTCATGTAAAGCATAAGATGCTTGCCAAAGGTATTTACCAGTCAGGAAGAACGTCATGAACAAGTTCTAAATGGAAGGAAAATTCTCTAGAGATGGCAAAGTCTACTGAAGCACTTTTTGGAAAAGGATATTTCCTGGCTTGAATCAAGACACAGAATATCTCAGGACTTCTTAGCAGACTCATGGTCAGCCAACAAGCCACACATGAAAAATTAAGCAGACAAAAAAATGCCTTTGCTCAGTTACAGCTGAATGGCAAATCCATCAATAGACTTATTTGGAACATATATTGCAGATGGGCAATGAGGGGCCCAGAATTAAATAGAAGCCAAATCGCATTTGAATTTTTTTGCAGTGTTTTCAATGATTTTGTTGTTCCCCAGAGCAATGATCCATCTTTTCAAAAGTCTCCCAGTGATGCAATATTGTTATAACTTTTAGAAGACCACAATCTTTGTCAATCAACCTTACAGGTGAGCCAAAGGAACAAAAATGAGATAAGTGGTAGGCACAAGCAAACTGCATCATGCTTCCAATGGTGATCACAATCAACAAGGGTCATCAAAGATGGCATGGTGTCATGATACCATATATATGGTGGGGGAAAGTATATGAGCCATATACATAGGACAGAACAGATAAAATATAAAAAGATCTAGAGGAAGAAGGCCTCCAACACACTAGATAAATCTTCTATGAAAAATCTATGTAAGAATATAGCCAAGAATTACACAGAATTAAGTATAGATGGGTTCCACTAAAAATTGAAATAAATGTATATTCCAATACAGGTTTAAGAAATCAACTGCAGAAGCAGCTAGGTAGATTGAGAGCCAGGCCTAGAGATGAGAGGTCCTTGGTTCAAATCTAGAGTCAGCCATTTCCAATCTGTGTGACCCTGGGCAAGTCAATTAATCCCAGTTGCCTAGCCCTTACTGCTCTTCTGCCTTGTAGCCCATACTTCATACTGATTCTGAGACAGAAGGTGAGGGTTTAAAACTGTACCTGTATAAGGGAATCATGGGTAGAAGATAGTTCATGTGAAAAAGGTCTAGGGATTTTAGATGGCTGTATACGTAATCAGTCAAGTGTAATATGGCAGTCAAAACTTAATGTCATCCGGGGCTGCACTGAGAAGCATCATGGCCAGAATGAGAAAATTCAGTTTTGCTGTACTCTGCCCTGCTCAGGCTACATCTGAAGTATGGTGTACAATTCCTCATTTTAAAGAAGACAATGACAAGCTGGAGCACACCTAGTGGAAGGTGACTAGGAGGGGGAGACCAGAGACCATACCAAACAAAGATGGACTGAAGGAACCAATATTTAGCCTGGAAAAGAGGAGACAGCAGGGTATAAACGCTGATTTCAAATGTTTTAAAGGGATGTCACAGAAAATAAATTAGTTTTCCTTAATCTCAGAGGTCAAAATTAGGGATAATTAGCAGAAGTTGCAGAAGGACAGATTTTGGCTTGACACAAGGAAAAGCTTCCTAATTAGAGTGGTCCCAAAGTGAAACTAACTACTTGGGGAGGTAGATTAGCCTTCACTGCAGGTTTTCAAGCAGAGGATGACCACTTTTTTCTGATGTTTTCAGGAGCAAATTTCCTCCTTGGATGATTCCAGTCAATTCTAACTCTGAGATTCCGTGAAGGAATCATGGAGTTGTCCCAAATCTTTGTTTCATCATCTATAAGAAGCACTTTCTTGCCAAAGAAAGATACCTAATGGAGTGGTGGTCAGAACCCAGTGGGGAAAAAAAAAAAGCATTCTTAAGACTTAAGGAATTTATTCCTATGAAATAGAGCAGAGGGACACAAAAATGCATAGAATCAGTGACTCAGGGTTATATAAGCACATAATTATTGGTGTAAGGGATAAAACTCCCAGCAGATTGAGGAATTGGCTCTTACTTCCCATTCTGTTGTCATGGAAATATTGAGTCCTGTTATCACTTAACCCTTTGATGATTTAAATTTTAAATAAAGAACTAAGGTTCTTTTCCCAGTGCCTTTGGTATGCTGAACCACAGTTTATATGCCTCAGAAAATGAGAACAGCAAACTACAATTAACTTGGGAATAGACTCTAGCCTTTAACAGTCCAATAAGGACCAGCTTTAGCTAAACTTTGTGAAGAGCTTCTCAAAGGCTTCCAGCCTGCACCAGGTCTTTTCAGCCCACTATGCTTCTTTTTTGTTGAAGCAAGGACAGAGCAGAGCAATGCCTGGAAAATACAAGGCAATACTCTTTTCCAGCTGTATACAAATTCTTCTCTTTGGATACACACTACATGTTTAAAGGTTATGTATGGGCCTAGACGATTAATAATTTACCTAGTCCACACCAACTTCATGGCTCTTTTGGTAAGTGCATACTAAGCTTCTAGAGTTTACAGCAGCAAGCATTTATTGTCTATGAACCACACACTGCGTATTAGCATCCAATCACTTCTGCCTGTCCACTCTGTGCAAAATAAGATATGAGGCATCATTAGAGAGTCATCCTCTCCAATAGGAGGAACAGACAGTCAGGGTAGGCTATGGAAAGATCCTCATGACTTGTTCCGGGATTTCTGTTTGGGGTGGCAGAAGTTATTTACTAGTGAGTTTACAGAGAATGGAGCAAGACTAAAGGGTATTACTTAAGTTAAATGGGTGTTTTGATGGGATAAAAGATGTGCTTTCTGCCGAAAGCTCTTCTCACACTTGGTGCACTGAAAAGGTTTTTCCCCTGTGTGTGTCCTCTGGTGTGTTATGAAGTGTGAACGCTGGTTAAAGCTTTTGCCACAGTCTGGGCATTTATAAGGTCTCTCCCCCAAGTGGATTCTCTGGTGCGTAATAAAATGGGAACTCTGATTGAAGCTCTTGCCACATTCCCCACATTTATAGGGCCTTTCACCTGTGTGGATCCGTTGGTGCTTAATGAGGGCAGAACTGTCAGTGAATCCTTTCCCACAATCATCACACTTATAAGGTCTCTCCCCAGTGTGTGTTCTCTGGTGGGTGACAAGGTGAGAACTCTGACTGAAACTTTTATCACATTCAGGACAGCTAAAGGGTCTCTCTCCTGAGTGAGTGCTCATGTGGGCTACAAAATGGGAACTGTCTCGGAAGCCCTTCCCACACTCAGGACATTTGTAAGGTCGCTCTCCCGTGTGGGTTCTTTGGTGTTTTACCAAATCTGAGCTCTGGCTAAACCTCTCCCCACAGTCATTACATGTATAGGGTTTCTCTCCGGTGTGGATCCTTTGATGGGTAATGAAATTTGAACTCCGACTGAAGCTTTTCTGACACTCGAGACATTTATAGGGCTTCTCTCCTGTGTGGGTTCTTTGGTGCATGATAAGGTGTGGCTTCCGACTGAAGGTCTTCCCACAGTCTGGGCACTCATAGGGTCTCTCGCCTGTGTGAGTCCTCTGATGCTTGATGAGAGTTGAGCTGTCACCAAAACTTTTTTCACACCCGTTACATTTGTAGGGCTTCTCTCCCGTGTGTGTTCGACGGTGGGTGACAAGGTCTGAGCTCTGTTTGAAGGCTTTCCCACATACAAGGCATTTATATGGCCTCTCTCCAGTATGGGTTCTCAGGTGTCTCATAAGATAAGAAGTCTGGTTAAAGCTTTTTCCACATTCAGCACACACATTGGGTTTCCCCCCTACATATCTCCCTAGGAGCTTATTTAAATGTCTCTCTTTTGAAAGAAGCTCCTTTTGACCCTCCCCTGTGAGAGGTCCATGTTGCCTTTCTAATACATGCTCCCTTTCCCATTTTCTCTCCCAATCAGGATTCTGAGTAATATCTTTTGGGGACTTTCCTAAAGATGGCCCAAATTGTTCTGTTGTGTCGGAAACTTCCTGGTTCAGCTTTTCCACCTGGTTCTCAAAGTCTGAAAAGTGAAAAGAGAGAATAGATAATCATCTATTTCCTTGCCACCAAGAAAGGAATCAGAGGGTTGCAGGAAGAAAGTTAAAAATGTTGTTTCTATGACATACATATCTTTGCACCAAATTCCAATAAAATTCATTTTAAAACAATAGAATGTGATCAGTTGAAAACTTCTTGATTTAAGATGGCCAGGTCATAACTTTGTTGGAAAGTAGTCAGACAAAATCAACTAAAAATTTAACTTGAGACATGCCTTTATTCCCATAAGAATACAAGGTATTCCAGGTTTAGTGAACAGAAGAAGAAATGCTACAAACTTATCAAAAAAAATCATCTGAAAATTTAATTATTTAAATTTCCTTCATACTTATTTTGTTTTGTGAGTTTTAATCTAAATTTTATTTTATTTTAAAAAAATTTTACCTTCTATCTTAGAATCAATACTAAGTATCAGTTCCAAGAGCTAGGCAACTGGGGTTAAGTGACTTGCCCAAGGTCACACAGCTAGGAAGTATCTGGGTCCACATTTGAACTCCAGATTTCCTGTCTCCAGGCTTGGCTCTCAGTCCACTGAAACATCTAGCTGCCTTGAATCATAAATTTTAAAGTTTAATTTGGGACAGTTACTAGATACATTTTCTCAGTGGATCCATATAGTGGGTCCTCTTTCTTGGCCACCATCACAGGATCCATCTCCAATAGATTTTTCCTTCTGGGTCAAAACCTCATTCTTTAGATGATCTTAAGGCTAGCACTACTAATAGTCATTTCAGTCACTGAGCAACAGCTGGTAAGTTTTTACAAATTCTGAATTCTGACAAGCAGTATATAGCACAGTACAGTAGATATTTTGAATTTCAGTTAGAAACACATGTTTTAAAAGTTTAAATAATTAACCTTTCAAATTTATTTCTGAATTTATTAAAGTTTAAAACTACACTGCCTTTTTTAAACCCTTACCTTCTATCTTAATATCAAATGTATGACAGATATGACATGAGCAATATGGAACTATATATTATATGAAAACACTGGTATAACCTATATCAGACTATATACTGCCTTGGGGAGAAGGGGGAAGGAGAGAGGGAGAGAATCTAAATTGTAAAATGTCAGAAAACAATAGTCAAAAATTGTTTCTAGGGAGCAGCTAGGTAACGCAGTAGATCGAGATGGCAGGTCCTGAGTTCAAATTTGACCTCAGACATTTCCTAGCTATGTGATCCTGGGTAGTATTGATTCTAAGACGGAAGGCAAGGTTTAAAAATATTGTTTCTGGGAGACAGAGCTGGATGGCTCAGCATACTGAGAGCCAAGCCTAGAAACAAGAGGTCCTAGGTTCAAATCTGGCCTCAGACACTTCCTAGCTGTGTGACCCTGGGCAAGTCACTTAACCCCCATTACCTAGCCCTTACCACTCTTCTGCCTTGGAGCCAATACACAGTATTGACTCTAAGATGGAAGGCAAGGTTTTAAATAAATAAAAAGATTGTTTTTGCATGTAATTAAAAACATTTGATACAATTTTAAAGAACCAAATAAATGTTTCTTAAAAATTCTAAGGCAGGAGTGGCAAGGATTTGTCAATGGGGGCTAAGAATCTGAGGCTAGATTTGGACACAAGGCCTCCTGACTCCAAGTCTGGTACTCTATCCCCTGTGCTACCTGGCTGTCCCCACACTAAGACTTTTTGGACTTCTGTATATGTTCTATTTGGGCAAAATCAGTCAAACTTGTTGCTATAAGGATTAGACTCATGATTCCATGGATATAAAAACCTCCTGGGTGACAAAATTCTTTCTACAGTTACATGTTGGTGCCTTCTCTGTGAGTCTTAGAGTTGCCTAGAATACTGAGAAGTGACTGCCCAGGGTCACAGAGACAATATGTGTCAAAGGAGCAACTAGAACCCGGGTCTTCTTGGCATTAAGCCTGGCTGACCATCTACTACTGCCTCTCGTGGACTGAAAAACAATGTAAAATGTTGACTGGCTGATTAAAAAACAGACTTTGCTCATTTAGATAATAAATCTATGGCTAGAAATAATTAAATTGGTGGTAATACAGCCAAGATGTCAGGTAAAGCTTTCTAAGTCCTTAATATGAATGAGTTAAGAGTCAGCTCTTCTCGCCTGGGCTTTTGCTCATTTCTCACCTGTGTGAGCTTCTCTCAGGATCTCCCCCTCCTCCAAGCTCTGGAGATCCAGGACCCATGGTTCTTCTTTCTGCTCAAGCTGAGAGATCACAGAGGGTCTGGAAATCCTAGTCATAAAAATGGGCATAAAAGATTGGTTCGTGCTGGTGACTGGTTATTTGCCCCAAATTCAGGTCTAAGAGGGTGGTGATGTTTATGGTTTCTCTGGGTTCAAATGAAGAAAGGACGTCTAGACTACTGTGATGAGCTAAAGAAGTTTCCATTTTTTTTCTTCTTGAGGAGTAGAATTTAGGTATGAGTGAAAATTCTAGCACTAAGATTCTATTTGTGCTCATGGAAGAGATAACATGAATGCCACCCCCAGGAAAGACTTCTGCCTGGGCACCAACTATTACGTTTGCTATCTTGGTTTTCGGTCCACAGAAGAGCTATGAAGATAAAAGTGTTGAAAGATAACAAATCACACAAAATCTGGGACCAGCATCCATAACATCTTTAGGATTTAATCTTTGATTCTAAAGGGAAAACAGAAATCCTTACCCATTGAGAGCCCATTCTTCTAAACCTGCTGGATGGCAACCCTGGAGAGGATTCTCTGGGCAGGGTCCAGACAACCCACTCCTCCCAGATGTCCCCAGCCACATCATCCAATGTCATCAATCCCTAAAATGAGAGATGAGCTTAGTATCTGCTACTTCCTGGATACCAACTCACAATCACCAACTAATAGGGCTACAGTTACCTTAAGAGATTACCTGGTCTGCCCCTCTCATTTGGAAGAAAAAGAAACTGAGGAAAAATGACTTGTTCAATATCCTGCAATAAACAAGCAATAATGCTGGGACCACAATTCAGGTTCCTAATGCCAAATCCAGGACCTTTTTTAGCTCACACATCTGGATGGCATGGTAGATGGAACACTGGGCTTGGAATCAGACAGTTCAAATGTGACCTCAAAGATTTATTGACTCTGTAATCCTGGGCAAGTCACTTCACCTGTCTGCCTCAGTTTCCTCACTTATAAAATAGGAATGATAATAATAGCACCTACTTCCCAGGGTTGTTGTGAGGATCAAGGGAGGTGATATTTGTAAAGTGTCCAGCACATAATTGGTACTACATAAATGTTAGATAATATATTTGTCAACATACTCTAAGTTTTCTGACATAATGCTACTCATGTCAAGAATCTGACAGTAGTAGCAGCAGCCCCACCTTTCACGGTACAGAGTCAAGCTATTAAGTTTTCTAACATTTATCCACTGAAGATATGACTTCAAGTTTTTCTAGCCTTAATCACTAGTGATTTTTCACCTTTACCCAGCACAGAAGTTGGACATTTGTTCATATGAATTCTATAAGGAACAAATCATGTTAGATGCTTTGGAGCAGGAACTGTCTTAATTTTCTTATTTGAATCTTTATTATTTAACACAGTACTTGACACATAGTAAAGGCTTAATAAATGACTTTCATTTGTTCATAGGGCATATCTTCATTTTAAGAACACTTTATTCTACCTCACTACATACTCATCCATAAGATAGGAAGACAAAGTTTTAACTGTATTACTACTATTTTGTCAGAGGGATTCTGGGTTTCTTCAGATAAGCTCTCTCAAAACATGTACCCAAAGGGTCAACGGTTTAGTATCATTCTGGAGGGTCAAATTTAGTGGCATTCCAAAGAAATCTTTCCAGAGAACCATTCTATTCTATAGCTTGGGATTTAATTCATTTTATACACTGGAGAAATGTTTTTTAAAAAGTGAAATTTAATGAAAAAATAAAATAAAATAATTCAATTAGGGACAAAACTCATCATGAGGAATAATCTAGAAGAGAAAGGGGGCAGCAAGATAGTTCAGTGGGTTGAGAACCAGGACTAAAGAAGTCTGGCTTCAGGTATTTCCTTACTGTATGACCTTGGGCAAATCTTAACTCTCATTTATTGCCTAGCCCTTACTGCTTTTCTGCCTTGGAATGAAAACACAATATTGATTTCAAGACAGAAAATACAAGTTTTTAAAAAGCATTTTAGGGAAAACAAAATGCTTTATAAGTATTTGCCAAATTATGAGGGAAACACAAAGGAGTATGAAGGTGTTCCCAGCTTTCTAAAAGGTTATATAAGACCATGGCTGATCACAAGGAGGCGGGGTGGTGCAGGAAATAGCACTATAGGAGTAAAGGGACCTGGGTGTGACCACAATCTCTATTTATTACCTTTAAGCAAATACTTTCCCTCTGACCTCTTTTTAAAAATGAGGGGGTTGTAGTAGATGGTCTAAAGTCTGTTTCAGTACTAGAGCTAGTATTCTACTCTCCTGCAGCTCTTTAAGTATACAGAAGTAGTCATTTCAATACATCCTTAAACTAATCATTTTTTTTCCTGGCCTAAATATTTTAGAGTAGGGGATTTTAACTTGGGGTCAAGGACCTCCCCCTGTCCCACAAGGGATCTGTAAATAGATTTTAGGGAGGTTCAGGAATTTGGATGAGAAAAAAAAATCTTTATTTCAATTCATCTAATTAGTTCCCTTTAATTCTACAAATTTTATTTTGATGCATTTAAAAGCAATATTCTGAGAAAGGGGCAATAGGTTTCACTGGACTGCCCAAGGAGTCCCAGGAACCACAAAAATAATGGGTATATTTCAAGATTCTGTCCTGTGTTTTTCCTCCTCCCCTATGCTTTTTTCTTGGTGATTTCATTAGCCCCCATGGACTTTTTCATTGTAGATGACTCTAGATATTTCCTGAGCTCCAGTCCTATCTACAATAGCTACCTGGCATCTTCCCCTAGTTGTCTGAGTCATCTTAAAGTCAAATGATCCAAACAGAACTCATTATCTTTCCCTCTAAACCCAACCTGCACCCAACTTTTGCCTATCAAGAGTATCTCTATTCTGTAAAAAAAAAATTCTTCTTTATTGTTAATCATAGAACATAAGAAATAATCAGAATATTTTACATAATTTACATAATTACAAAATATTTTACATAAAACTGTAAACCTCTGTTACATGCAGTTTTTTAAAATGTGTATTAAATTTAAGTAGTAACAAAATTCCTAATTGGTTCTGGATCCCCTTCTCAATTTGTTTAGTCAAAAATATTTTATTGCTGCCCCTTTTTTTAAAACATCTTTTTCACATTCACTTAGCTGACAGAGTCCCTTCTTTATAATCAATCAGCAAGAATTTACTAAGAGCCTAATAGGTGCCAGGCAATGTGCTAAGCACTTCTTGAACAAGTATAGTCAACAAAAACAAATTAATATCCTTGGCCACATGTGAAGACTTATGCATCATTACAAGTTCTACCTGCCCAAAGGGTACCAGGTTCTCCTACTTAAACTAGGTTTGAAACCCAGGAGTCATCTCCAGTTCTTCTCCCTCCTGCTAATCATACCCAATTGATTGCCAAATCTCACAGAATCTACTTCTCCAGTATTCTTCACAACCATCCTTATCTTTTTTACATCACAATTCTAATAAAAATTCTTATCATTTATGAGAATTCTTTCAACAGCCTCCTAATTAGATTTCTTGCACTCAGTTTCTTTCCTCTCAACCATCCTCTACCTTAGAAAAAGTTGTAATGACTAAACCACAGGTCTGACCAGTCACTCCTCCACTCAAGAAGCTCCAGTGGCTCCCTACTACCTTTAGGATAAAACACAAACTCCTCTGTTTGGCATGTAAAGTCCTCCACAAGCTGGTTCCATATATTACTCCCTATCACAAACCATACATATGCTCCTCCCTGCGCCTCAACTGACTTATTTGCTATTCCTCATGCATAATCCACTTCTTGCTTCTTTCCAAAACAGAAATTCATCATGAATTCCACATGCCTAAACGAGAACTCATTATCTTTACCTAAAGTCTCCCTTTTTTCTGAATTTCCCTTTTAGTGTTCAGAGTACCACTTTGTTCCTAGTTACCTAATTTGCAGATCCAGCTTGTTGCCAAAATCTGTTTTAACTTTCCCATCTCTTATTCTCTCCACTTAAACAGCCATCAAATTGGTATTGGTAGGCCTTTAGACCTCAAGCCTAGATCTTTGCAATAGGCTTCTGATTGACCTCCTGATCTCCAATCTTTCCCATTCTTTCTGTTTGCCTGTTTGTGTGTGTGCACTCATTCCTCTCACTCCAATCCCTTCTCTATTCAGCTGCCAATGATCTTCCTAAAGCACAATTTTGACTGAGTCACCCCACTATTTCCTAGAATCTGGTGGCTTCCTGTCATCTACAGACTCAAATAGAAAATGCTGCTTGTCATTCAAAGTCCTTCATAATGTGTCTCTTTTTTATCTCACTAGCCTTCTTCCACCTAGAACTTATCCAGCAATCCATCTGCATTCTTGCTGGTACACCACATTCTGTGCTTTTTCAATAGCTGCTTTTCCATTCGTGGAATATAATACTCCCTTAGAAGGCAACTTCTGGGCCTTCCTTTGAATCTCAGCTCAAATCTCACTTTCTGCTTGAGGGCTTTCCCAGTCCCTTTCCCATATATTCAGCATATATTTTTTTTGTAAACAGTTGCTTGCTTGTGGCCTGTTCTCTTTAGAATACGAGTTCCTTGAAGCAGAGACTATTTTTGCATTTATTCATATAGTACCTAGAGTACTTAGTATAGTGTCAGGCCCACAGTAAACACTTAATGCTTGTGGACTAAGAGCCTTGGCACATGCTGTCCCCTGATGGCTTAGAACCGTATGTGGCAAACCTATGGCACATATGCTAGAGGCAGCTACCCCCTTCCCCTTTCCTTGAGCACTTGAGGACATCACCCACCCCTCTGCCCAGAAGCCCAATGGGAGCATTTCCTCCCTCCTCTGTCTGAGGTAAGCCAGGAGGCTCAAATGCCATGTAAGGGTTGCAGTTTGGGTACTCAGTCTCCAAAAGGTTCACCATCACTGGCTTAGAATATCCTCTCTCCTGGAACAACCTCCAGGAAGTGATGCAGAGCGAAAGGAGCAGAACCAGGAAAACATTATACACAGAGACTGATACATTGTGGTACAATCGAAGGTGATGGACTTCTCCATTAGTATCAATGCAATTTCCCTGAACAATCTGCAGGGATCTAAAAAAAATACTACCCACAAGCAGAGGATAAACTGTGGGAGTAAAAACACCGATGAAAAGCAACTGCTTGACTACAGGGTTGGAGGAGATAAGACTGAGGAGAGACTCTAAATGAACACTATAATGCAAATTCCAACAACAGGGAAATGGGTTCGAAGCAAGGACACATGTGATAACCAGTGGAATCATGCGTCAGCTATGGGAGAGGGAAAGGTGGGGGGGGAGGGGAAGAAAAGAAAATGATCTTTGTTTCCAGTGAATAATGTATGAAAACGACCAAATAAATAAGGTTAAAAAAAAAAGAATATCCTCTCTCCTCCCCTCTACTTCTTAGAACCCTGGGCTTCTTTCAAAGCTCAGCTCAAGTACAACCTCTTCAGATTCCTCCAATGGCAAGTCACCCTCTCCACCTCACTACCCCCAAATACAGTGTATTTATTTTGTATGTAGCTTGCAGCTGTTTCTTTGTACCTATTTATATCCCTCTGTAGAATTCTGGTTCCTTAAGGGCAGAAAGTCTCATTTTTGTCTCTATATTGCCATCACCTGGTACATAGTAGGTGGGCACTCAAATGCTTCCAAATTGAAACTCTTCCTCTCCAACACACCAAGCATACAGGTTTCCCCTCGAAGCATCTTTTCTTTCATCTTTGCTATGGCTGTACTTCTGTTCTCCTCTGATTCCAGTCCTTGTTCCTAGATTTTAATCCTCAGTACCAGCTTGCCTTCAAAGGTGGCTATGGTTATTCTAACAAATTTATAATACTAAAATGTTATATATAATCTGTAGTCGCAGGGTTCACAGGCTTCCCTCCAGTTTCTAGGCCATACGTACAAATAAATTACCCCTTGTTCTTCTGGTGGGATGAACCATTTCAATAAATAAACTGTATTAAAAAGCATAAACCAATACCAATCTTTCTGGTATCAACTAACTGTACGTATAATACACAAATGCATAAAAATATATGTATGTGTTTTAAGATTATTACACAAAACCCAGACTGCATTGCTTGCCAGTTATAAGAAGGGGTGGAGGGAAAGGGGGGGAGACAATTTGGATCATAAAACTTCAGAGAATATTATTATCCAGAAGGGCTCTTCTCCCTTAAAAGGGTAGCGATCCCTGACATAAAACAAACACAAGAACAGGGAGTTAGAAAATCTTAGTTATAGTGCAGACTGCAGTAAGCTCACTAAATGAATGACCCTGGATAAGTTCCTTCACTTTCTAGACCTCAGTTGTCTCATGTACTTAAAATAAAAAATGAGGCAAGTGATACTCTGTGTATGCTCCACACCCCTCCCTCACTCTCCTATCATCTGCTCAATAAATAATTTGCCCATACCTCTTCTCTCCATGGGCCTTAGTCTCCCTTATATCAGGAGTCATTTGTATCCATGAATTCTGCTCTCCACCCTTGTGAGCTGAAATGTAAAGTCTATGTCACATCTATCTTGGCATCCCCAGTTCCTAGTAGTGTATCTTTCTCACAGTAGGTATTGAATAAGGTTTTGTTGAATTGAACTGATCTCTCCAGACCCTTCTCCCTGTGACATTCTATTATTTTAAGTACCCCTGTGTAAAGAGTGAATGGGAGACTGGTATTAATTGAAGCACAGAATGCAAAGCCCAAGGAGTATACAAATCTTTATCCTTAGACATATCCTTAGACATGTTTTGAATATTGAATCAGCTTTCCTTGACAAACTTTTCAATACAAAGATTTTGTAGTTCAGTGTACATGGCTGAAAGGATGAGAGAAAAGTTTAAAAATGGAGGTCGGTTTCCTGGGGCTGGAGCAAAAAGAAAATAATAGAGGTCATAGTTCTCTGGGAAGCAATGAGATATCATTTAAAATAGATGTCCAAAACAGAACTTATCTTTTCCCCTAAACCCTCTCTTCTTCTGTACATCATTTACTATTTCTGCTAAAGGTATAACTATCTTTTAGCCTCCCACTTTTCTAACCTGGGTTTTATCCTAGGTTCCTTCCTCATTCTCAGTCTCTCTTTCCTCACATATCTAATCAAATTTTCTTTTCTTATCTTTACATCCAAGCTCTTTCTTTCCATACACAGGGCTATCACCTTAGTGGTTTATTCTTTTTTAGATTATTGCAACAAAAATATCTGCCTTAAGTCTCTTACAACTGAAGGCCATGCAACACACTGCTTCTAAAATTATTTTCCTTAAGTCCAGATCTGACTACAACTCTTCATCGGAACAATTCCAGTGACCTATTGCTTCTAAGATAAAATATTAACTCCTCGGTTTAGCTTTTAAAGTCTTTCATCTAGCTGTCCTTAACCTAGCTATCTGCTCTCACAGGACATTAGTCTCCTTCCCACTCTCTGAGACCATAACTGGCCATGTCACACCTGACACTCCCTCTCCCAACTCTGACTCCAGTAGCCTTCTCATACACCTAAGAGGAGTGTTCTCCTTACCTCAATTTAATTCCTTTTCTTCTTTTAAGATGCAAATTAAGCACCATCTTCTTTTTAAAAAACCCTTACTTTCCATCTCAGAATCAATACTGTGTATTGGTTCCAAGGCAAAAGAGCTGTAAGGGTTAGACAGGGGTTAAGTGACTTGCCTAGGGTCATACAGCTAGGAAGTCTCTGAGGCCACATTTGAACCCAGGACCTCCCCACTCTTGGTCTGGCTCTCAATCCACTGAGCCATCTAGCTACACCCAGCACCATCTTCTTCATGAAGGTTTTTTTAATCACTCCCTGCCTCCAACTGCTAGTGCCCTCCCTCATACCCAAACTACCTTGTCTTTAACTCCTTGTCTATATTTGTGTTTATTAACTTTATATTTCTACAAAAGCTGCTAGGGCACACAGCAGAGAGAGCACTATATTTGGGAGTCAGGAAGCCCTAAATTAAAATCCTGCTTCAGTAGCAGCATGACTGCATAAATCTGTCTGCCTCAGTTTCCTCCTCTGTAAAATGAGAATAATAAGAGCATCTATTTCCCAGAATTGTGAAGATCAAACGAGATCATATACATAGGAGCTTTGCAAACCTTAAAGTGTTATATGAATGCTAGCTATTATTTTTATTAATGCTGTATATATTAATGCACGTACAATATTCCCCTCCCCCCCGTTAAAATGTGAGCTCCTTGCAAGTAGGAATCGTTTCATTCTCGGTACCTGTTCCTCAGCTCCTGGTACAGGGCCTGGCACACAGCAGGCGCTGAATAAATGCTTTCTGATTGAGTGAGAAGACCCCAGGCGGAACTCTGGGGCTCCCCAGACATGTGACCTTGGGGAAGACCCTTCTCGAGTCGGGGTGTCAGCTGTAAGATGGGGGCGGTACTGACCAGTCCCTGCCCTCAGAGCTCTGCACTGATGTCAGCTGCTCCCCTGCAGCCTCTGCCCAGACCACCCACCCACCTGCTTCTCCAAGTTTCCAGCGTGAGCCTCCAGCCCCCTCCCCATCGCTGCCCTTCCCAGGCCTTCGGTTATCCACTCACCGTCCCCCGGGCCGGCCCAGCCAGAGGACGGAATCTTAGCCAGGGGCCTGAGCCGGGGGCCGGAGCCGGGACAGTCCAGACGGCCACCACCCGGTTTGGGGCGAGCCCACACTGGACTTAGGGAAAGGGTCTGACGTAAAGCGCCCACCCCCGCTCTTCTGCCATTGGCTTCACTTCTAAGGAGCTCAAAGTTTCCTTTCTCCATTGGTCCGGATTGTTGTCAATGAGGCCTACGGGGTGGTCCCACAACGCAGAGGATGCTGGGAATTGTGGTCCCAGGAGAGCTCCTGGAAGGATTCTGGCTCCCAGCATGCTCTGTAATCATTACTAGGCCATTCCCCAGCCCCGCAGGGAATGACACGCACTATCCAGTCCCAGGGGAAACCCAAGGCGGGACGAGGGGAGGAGGTGTGGGGTCTGCCTTCACTCAGAGTCTACGCATGCGCAGGCACCCCCTTTTCGCCCCCTCTCCCTGCTTCCACCCCGAGGCCTTATTCTCCCTTAGTTCCTATCCCCATCCCCGTACCCGAATCCACTCACCACCCCCGGGGCAGGGGCAGGCCCGACCCGGGATGGAGAAGGAAGGGAAACTCCCCCGGAGCCGAGAAAGTCCTGGCCGCCCCGCCCGACTCAGGGGCAGGCCACTCTGGACCGAGAGTAGGAGTTGTACGCAGGCAATGGTGGCAGGGAGCATCCGCCCCTGCCCTCCGGCCATTGGCCAGTGGGTCTTCACGTCGAGAAACCTTCCCTTTCCACTGGCGGGACCAGCTGTCAAATGGGCACGGTTGCGGTGAGGCGCGGTTCCCTCTGGGAAATGTAGTCCCAGTAGTCAATAGTCAAACTAAGTGCCTACTGTGTACCAGGCGCTATGCTAAGCGCTGACAATGTAAACACGAAGACGAAAAAATGTCCCTGCCCTCAAGTAGTTTAGAATCTAATGAGGGAAGACAGCAAATAGAGGCGGGGAACAGTTGGGGGAGGGAAGGTCATGTCCCGACTGGAGCAGTCAGATAAGAAATGAGGAGAAAGGACTCAGAGCCAAATGTTTGTCTCTTCTTCACTTTGATAGATGAAGAAATTGAAGCATTCTGAAGGATAATGACTTGTGTAAAGTTACACAGAAAGTGGAATTGTAGGGATTTTGACTGGGGCGGGGAGGGGAGGGATTCGGGGAGAGTATTTAGACTCCAAATCCAGGGCTCTTCACACCCCACCAATAAGACTGTCAGGTTGCTTCCAGGGGCTGAAAGAGCTTACCTTTGTTGCAGAATATGTAGACTTCCTTGATGTCTCCTTAATTCTGAGACCCTAGAAGACCCTGCCTAATATTAATGATAGCTAGCATTCATAAAGGACTTTAAAGTTCAAGACGTTTTCAATATTAACGTTTGCAATACTATTTTATTTTATTCTCAAAACCAGGGAAGTGAGGGCTATTATTTTAGAGATGAGGAAACTGATGAAGCCAAACGTTAAGTAATTTGCCCAGGGTCACACAGTCAGAAAGTGTATGAGGTTTGAAATTAAGACTTCTTGACCTAACAGCCATTTTCAGTTGCCCCTGTGTAACTACTTTGCTTGCTGCACTGTGCTGGCACTACATAGCTAGGTTGTTGTGGAATATGAGCCCCCTGAGGACTAGGAAATTTTCTTGTGCTGTGAACATAATAAATATTTAATTAGTATTTGTTGAATTGAGTTTGCTGAATTGCCACAGACCCTACCTTCAAGGAATTGACAGTCTAGTTGAAGCAAATGAAAAGATGCCTAGAAAAATAACTATGATACAAAAAATAAGTACAGCAGGTTATCCTGGCAGAGTGCAACATGCCAGATGACTGGCTATGAGAAATCTGAGGAGGGGGACTAGGAAATCACTTTAACCTGGGAGGATTGAAAGAAGGTAGCATCCAGATTATTTCTTGAAGGAAGGAAGAGATTTAACAGACTACGTATGTAGGAATAAGGAGGGGGAGTCATGAACAAAAGAATGAAGATGGAAGACTTTAGTATAAGAGCAGGTGAAGGAAAGTACTGGTTTGACTGTCACATAGCCCAGGTAGACAGAGAATGATATAAACTTCAGCTGGAAAGATAGGTTGGAGTTAGTTTGTAGAAGGGCTTAAATGCCAGAGTCAAGAGTTTATACTTTGTTTGGAATTCAAATAGCAAACCACTGAAGCTTTCTTAATGGAGGAGTGATATAATTGTAAAGATGCATTAGGAAAAGTAGTCTGGCCCTAGTGGAGGAGAATAAATTGGAGAAGGGGAGATAAACCGGAGGCAAGAAGGCTGTTTCAGTGGTCTAGAAGAAATAAGGGTTGGAACTAGTGTGCTTACATGGGAAATGGAGACTGGAGGAAGGCAACAAAACATTATTAGGTTCCTTCTGACACTGATCTATGACCCTATGATTTTAACTTGGCAATTATTTGGATATATGGGGTGAAGAAGAAGGAAGAGTCAAAACCATGACTACAAACCTGTGGTACTGGGAAGATGGTGTTGCTATTAAAAAAAAAAGTAGAAAAGTTTAAGCTTTAAGGAAATGAGGATATGTTGAATTTGAGATCATTAGATTACATTAGAAATATGAGCATAGAGCCGAGGGGAGAGGTTGGGGGTAAAGATATACGAGTCATCATCTTAAAAAAGAACTTTGAAGCCTAGTCCAATTTGTTCTTACCCAGGTACACCCAGGAGCTCTCCTAGGTCCTTATTTGATTTCTTGGCCATGGACCTTCTGTTGCCGTCTCACATCCCAACATCCCACATTATGCCCTACTTTAGCCCTGCCTCCCCGGACCTTCCCACCCTGAACTACTACACTGAGAGAGCATGTGGAAAAGTTTTCTATGTGTCTCTTTGGAAGTGTAGACAGTTGCCAGGGATCATTTTCTAGTGAAATTAAGGAGGGCTTTTTAAGGCAATTGAGCCCAAGAAACAAATTATCTCTCCTTTTCTGACTCTCACAAAACATTCTGTACCTTTCCCACACTTTTAATACATTGTTTTTGCATGAAAGCTACTTTATGTATATGATACATTTGCAAAGTTACTATAGACTTCTGCTTGTGTCAGAACTCTCTCACTAGATTTTAAGTTTCATGAGAGTAGAAACTATGTTTTATTCACCTTTGTGTCTCTCCCAGTACCAAACAGCATTTTGCATGTGTAAACATTTAATAAAAAAATAAGTGAATAGATGTATCTGTTGGAAGATTTTCATAACATTAGTAATTGCAAAAAACTGGAAGTAACCAAAATGAACGGCAATAGGAGAATGATTGAATAAATTGTGATAGTTATGTAACAAGATACTGTTACAATAAACCCAACAAATTTGAAAGGCCCATTTTAAAAACAAAAAGTGAAAAAAAAACAGAATTCAGAGAAGGAAATAGATACACACTAACTATGGCCATGTAAAAAGACTAGTGGTTGAAAATGAATAGACCAAATGCTCCTGATGGAAGTTTAGAGGAACTGGCTGGGGAAAAAATGCTGATACCTTATACATTATATTATATTAAGTGGTAACCAGGTGGCCAAATGAGTAGGGTCCTGGGGCTAGAGCCAGGAAGACCTAAATTCAAATCTGGATTTTAGTCACTTAACCCTGTTTGCCTTTTCCTCATCTGTAAAGTAAGCTGAAGAAAGAACTAGCAAATCACTCTAGTATCTTCGTCAAGAAAACCTCAAATGGGGTCACAAAGAGTCACGCAAATTTAAATATAGATATATGGATAAAGTAATTATTTGTAATAATAGCTAGCATTTATAGAATGCTTTAAGATTGCAAAGTGCTTTACACTTATCCCATTTGATCATCAAAATGATCCTGAGTCTTTTTTTTTTTAAATTTGATTGATCATTCTATGCCAGCAATTCTCAACCTTTTTGGATTCGGGACCTTTTACCCTTTAAAAAATTATTGAAGACCTCCCCATAAGAGCTTTCTAAAAAATTGTAGATTATATCTATCAATATTTAACTTATTAGAATTTGAAATAGTATTATTATGAAAGTAGTTTTGATCTTTTGGACTCCTTCCTTAAAGCACAGTTCTAAACCTCCTAAATGTTGCAAAATTTTGAGTTGACTTATTTGTACCTCATAAAAAGAAATTTTGAGTGGTTCATTTGCATACAAAAAGGATAGTAGAGATAAGGAATTGACCACCAGAGCCTAGATTGCTCAGATACAGTTTCCCCCACAGTTGCATAGACCAACAGGATATCCTGAGTTACAAAAAAACAAACAAAAAAGAAAAGAAAAAGAAAAAAACAAACAATTGGGAAATCTAGAACCTCAAAATTATTTAGTGAATATTGGGCAAATACCACTGCCTGGTTATGGCTGGCAGAGATGAACAATTGAGAAATGTACTAAAGAGTCAATGTAAGCTACAGTGAGGTATCTCAAAGAGGGAAGATAGTTTTGAACCAGTAGGAGCTGTTAAAAGGAAAGGCAAAAACTCTATTCTCCTACCTCAAGTGATAAACCTCAAAGCTAAGGTGCAAAGAACATAACTGGAGAGAACTGCTAATCTTGGGCCAAAAATTTCTGCTCTTTCAGAAAAGGTACAGTAATACTCAGATGAGGATTAGAGTTGACACTTAAGCTGGAGGTGGTAGAAACCATAGATAGAGGAGGAAGTCCAGGGAATCAATGGTTTAAACTTTCCAGCAGAGATCCTGTACCCTATGAAGAGCAAGCCTAGATGAGCAACCCCTATGCTAGATAAGAACTGTACAACTAAAGAAAGGATACTGAGGCCCTGCAGTTCAGTAGTTATGAATTGCCTTGGCTACATGTGCCTTACAACCATTGTAATTTAATATGTGGCCACTAGCCTCACAGATAACGTGTATTTGTGGGCGAGTACATTCCAGTTTTAGGGTGGATGTTTTATAACTATTGGACTGACTATGCCATTTGAGCAAATGCCTTTGTAAGGACTGATTAATCTACAGGTTGATTATTAATAGTGAGTTGTATAATTAGAATTTTGTACCCCAGGACTCCATTTCCCAGAATCCCACTTTCGTCCTCACATATTGAAGATAAAGTTTCTGCAACCCTGCCTTCTCTTGCTCTTTTCCTGCTAAGGTGGTCGGGAAAACTTTACTCAGGCTTTTACTTTTGTCTTTTTATTTCCTCTACTTCAAGTGATTATTAGTAAATCTTATAAAATATGATACTTGTAGTTATTGGATATTAATTTAAATATTACAGAGTACACCAATAGGGGCTTATGGGCTATAATTTTAAAAGAGTATTTTCACAGTATTGACTCTGGAGCTCTGAAAATAATTGTCTCTCTGAGGACCCAAACTACAAATATAGAGGCAGGTTGGTGGGACATTCTGGAGGGGGTGCTACACATTGTCACTTTGAATGCTTGCCTGGGACTTGAGGACTCTTTTAGCCACATATGTGGAGTCTTAACTATATTTTGAAATTTCCAGTGAAAATTCTGGATAAGACAAAAATGAAACAAATAGTTATGATTCAGGGTCATTACTCTCAAGACTGAACCCAATCTTATGTTAGCTGAGTTTGGGGGGTGAAAGGTCATAAGTAATTATATTCATTCATTGGTATAATCATTGTGAATATTGTTCTTTTGCCCCTGCTTTATTCACTCTCCATTACTTCATACTGGTCTTTTCATGTTTCCCTGAATTCTTCATACTTGTCATTCCTTTCAACATAGTAATATTCCATTACATTTACTTTTATTTATTTATTTATTTTTAAAAACCCTTACCTTCCATCTTGGAATTAATACTGGGTATTGGTTCCAAGGCAGAAGAGTGGTAAGGGCTAGGCAATAGGGGTTAAGTGACTTGTTCAGGGTCACGCAGTTAAGAAGTATCTGAGGCTAGATTTGAACCTAAGACCTCCCATCTCTAGACCTGGCTCTCAATCCACTGAGCTACTCAGCTGCCCCCTCCATTACATTTATATGCCTAAATTTTTGTTGCCACATTACATTTATATGCCACAGTTGGGCACAGAGTTTGTTTCTAGCATTTTGCTATTATAAATAATGTTAATATGAATACTCTTATACATATGACTCCTTTCTTTTTATCATTAACCTATTCAGGCTGCCTAATCATGTGACTGCTGGGTTATAGGGGATAAATAATTTAGTATCTTTCTTGCATAATTCCATGTCATTTTCTAGAACAGTTAGATCAATTCACACTGCTATCAGTGGCCAATAAGGTTTCCAAAGAATAGATCTGATTACAGTCATGTCCCACTTGAACCGCACAGACTCAGGTGCAAACAAGCAAGTGAAAATGATTCCTGAACTACTAAGAAACTGTTTCTGTCACAAAGTCCATGTACTCCATCCTGTAAGAGAAAACACCGCTTATTGATTGAATGATATGTAAAATGAAGGTTGCAGATTTGTTTGTTTTGTTTCCCACTCCACCCTGCTAAATCTTTTAGAACAGATTCCAGTACTGAGATAGATGACCTGGGGGTAAACAAACTGATAGTTTTTCCAAATGTGGATGTGCTTCAAAAGAGAAACAAGAGAGCAAAGTCTATGAATTCATGCTCTAGAAAAGGTATTCTCTGCTCTCCCATATAATCAATCAGTAGAATGTTAGTTTCTTGAGGTTAGGAACAATTCTTGTTCATGGGTTTTGTTTGGACATTTTTTTTTTCAGGAGACCTATGAGTCATCAATTTGAGTAATTCTTAGAAAGACAGACTCATGCATTGGAGGCAGGCATGAGTTTGGCTTTCTAAGACTTATAATTTTGTCTCTGGTTTGAGCCTCACTTCTCACCCAGAGGTTGGTGGTCATAGCTAGGGATTAATTTTTTTCCCAGATGTAGAATGATTAAATATGATTTCTGAGTAATTGTTAGTGATTCAGGAAAGCTTGTGAAGAATTGTGGCCAAGTTTAGCTACACAAGAGATGATCATACTCTTTCTATTATACTTTTGATTTTGCAATTCAAAAGTATGTTATTTTCTGAAGCCTGTACTTAGAAATTCTTTTATTTGATTATAAGCTTTTTAAATTTAGGGATTCTTAATAAAAACAACAATAAATAACAATCCCTATCATTTATAGAGTACTTTAAGGTTTGCAAAGCACCTGACAAATTTTATCTAATTTTATTAAGTGAATTGGTTTTATTAAACAACCTAATATGTGCAGGACATTGAGGTAACTGCTAAGGATTCAAAGATAAAATGAAAAAGCAGTTCCTTCCCTCAAAGAGCTTATGTTGGATTGAGGGCAGAGTGGGAGAACAACAGATGCAGAGATAAGAAGTTACAGAATATATGCAACTGTAATGGGCACCTACCCAGAATATCTGAAATGACATCTTTCTACAGAGAGAATACTTAGGAGCTGCTTCTGGGAGATTCATGATAATGTGTGAGGAAAATGCCTTCGAGAGGCTGGAACACACATGAACATTTAGTAACTGGTTTGGTCAGTGAGGAGAAGGCTTATTGATTGACTGTGGAGACATTCAGAAAGGGCCATTACATTCAGTGATGATCATTTTGCTCCATTTTGTTCTTGAAAATCTTGGTGATTCCTTCTTTCAGGGTGTCTAGTGAAGGGAAAAGTCAAAGGGAGCCTTTGACCTTTGCTTTAAAAGGTCAGGATGGCATGGGCATCATATCCCCAAACTCAGGCAAGCTGTAAGCATGGAAATTCCTTTGTTCCCTTCTGTCCTTATGACTCCTAACCCAAGAAAATCTGATAACTTCTATAAGACCCTGAGAGAATTATCATCCTTGGGCCATCCTTTAGATTTGAGATGGACATAGAGTTGCACCTCCAGGCTATACCTGGATACCATCGGACTATATCTCAGATATCTACCTGTCCCCTAAACTATGAGGGTCACCCCTTAGGTCTCCAGGCAGACCCGGTCAGATGATCAAATCCCCCATTGAATGCCTGAGTGTTTACCACTCTAGAGTCACCAGAGTCACCATGACACAGCATCATGTCTACACTGTTGTAAAGAGTATAAAATCCCCAGAATTTATGTCATCTGGGGGGACAGCTTTTCCATCCATGCTGTCCTCCCAAGAAATGGCTCCCCATTTTGCTGTTCTACCTTACTATCCTCCTGGCCATTCTCAATGTTCCTTTCTAAATTAATAAATTTATCTTTTTATTTTAAAGCTAAGTTTTGGAGTCTTGCATTCTTGTAAAAGGTATCCTTCCCAAACCCAGGGCATTCAACTTTAGTACCCCACAACAAGGAAATCTGGTTCTGGTCAAGTTACTTAACCCCTGTTGCCCAGCCTTTAGCACTTTTCTGCCTCAGAATAGATATTTAGTATTGATTCTAAGATAGAAGGTAACAGTTTAAAAAAAAGTTCAACTTATTCAAATGTAGTTCTTCCCTCTTTATTCCTATTCCCATCCCCATACTCAAGATCAAAGTGTTATAAGGTAGAAAGATTTTCCCTCTCAAGCTGTTGGGGGAAGTGTTTCTATGTTTGTTCTAGCCACATTTTAAAAATAAATAAAAATTTGCAAAATCAATGTTAAGTGGATGGTTAAATGGAACTAGGGTGCTTGTCATTGGCCCCTTCGCTGTTCAGTTGTTGTTGTTTTAATTCATTAATTTAAAAATATTTTTCCATGGTTTCATGATTCATGTTCTCTCCCTCTTCTCTTCCTTCCCTCCTTCCAGAGCTGACAAGCAATTCCACTGAGTTATACATGTGTTATCACTCAATATCTATTTCCATATTATTCATTTTTGTAATAGAGCAATCTTTTAAAACCAAAACCCCAAATCCTATTCCCATATAAACAAGTGACAACTCATACTTTTTTTTCTGTGTTTCTACTCCCATATTTCTTTCTCTGGATGTAGAAAGCATTCTTTCTCTTAAGTCCCTCAGGATTATCCTGGATCATTGCATTGCTATTAGTGGCAAAGTTGATTACATTTGATCATTCCACAATGTTTTTCACTGTTCATTTGCCTTAGTCCTGTCTGACTCTTTGGAACCTAATTTGGAGTTTTCTTAGAAAAGATACTGGAGTGGTTTGCAATTTCCTTCTCCAGCTCATTTTACAGATGAAGAAACCAAGACAAACAGGGTTAAGTGGCTTGCCCAAGGTTATACAGCTAGTAAGTGTCTAAGGTCAAATTTGAACTCAGGTCTTTCTGACTCCAGCCTTGGAACTCTATACGGCACCATCTAGCTACCTTAGGGGATACACAGAACTCTATTATACAAGAGTAAATCTGTAGCTTTTGTGTGAGACTAAGTGGTGGCCAGAGTAAGGTATAAGTCTTTTGTCTAATCAAAGGATCATTTTGTTGAAAGGCATAGTGTTATTGGGGGCCTGAGGTGAACCCCCTGGGTTTGGGAAGGGTATCCTTTGCAAGAATGCAAGACTCCAAAACTTAGTTTAAAAATAAAAAGATACATTTATTAATTTAGAGGGTAATGTTGAATTCAGCCAGGAGGACAGCATAGATGGAAAGCTGCCTCCCAGAGGACATCACTAGGGCAGAGAAGCACTAACCACTTTACGAAGGCCATTTTTCACAGTCAAAGGCATCTCTAAAACCATCTGAGAGGTCTGTAGGGCATGTGCCATCTGTGCTCAACCAAGTAGCACAGTAACTCTCAAACCACCTCCCCTACTTAAGCCAATTCAAAGGAAAGGGAGTCACCTGGGGAAGATTGGCAAATAGATTTCACCCACCCACCACCATGCAAAAAGTACAAAATCCTTTTAGTCTTTATTGACATGTTTTTGGACTGGATTGAGACGTACCCCTATAAAACAGAAAAGACAAAAGATGTAACAGAGGCCTTACTTAAAGAAATAATCCCCAAATTCAGCCTTCCTAAAACATTCCAGAGTGATAATGGCCCCACCTTTATTTCACAAATCTCACAGATAGTTGCCAAGGCATTGAGCATTACTTATCATCTACACTCAGCTTGGCACCCTCAATCTTTGGGAAAATCAGGACATATGAATCATCCCCTAAAAAAGAGCTCTCACCAAACTTTGTGAGGAGCAGATTGATTGGGTCAAGGACCTCCCATTTGCACTGACCAGAATCAGGATAGCTTCCAGAGTACATCTAGGACTGAGGCTATTTGAGCTACTATATGGGAAACCTTTCTTAACCTCTGATGTTTTTTTAAATACAGAAATCCATAGCCTTATGCAAGTCTCTAAGCAAACTGGTTACATTCAGAAAGCTCTAAGGAAATATGAAGATCAGATTCTCCCCAAAGCTTCAAAGGGAGATAGAGAGGAATTCACACATCCAGTCCAAACAGGAGACATGGTCTACCTGAAAACCTGGAGAACAGAAGAATCAAACCAGCTAACACTTCAATGGGAAGGTCTCTATGGAATTATCCTATCCACTCCCATTGCTATAAAACTGGAGGGTCAGAATACATGGACTCATGTCTCTCATATTAAACCCTTTATTCTCCCAGAAACAGGTGGAGGAGGGGGAATAGAAGACACCTATTCCTGTGAGCCAGTGGAGGATCTCAAATTCCTCTTTTGCCTACTTAAAGATACTTTGGAATAAGTATTCCCCTCCACCTCTCTCCCTGTTGTCTTAATCCCTCTTGTTGAGTCTGTTGCTTTAACTCTTAACTGCCTGACCCAGGACTATTCCTCTCCTCACATTCTGGGTCTTCTCCTATGTTTTAAATTATGCATGCCCAGCCAGATGGACAGATAAATCCCTGATTCAGCTTGGGGAAGCAGTAGCAAAAGCAGGTGCCTCTGACTGTTGGGTATATATGAAACACCACCAAAGCGGAGGGAACCGTAGGCTTCTGGCCCATGGTCTCAGTGCCTCTGAAGCTTACCCAAGACTTGAAGCTTCCAGGAGATTCGCATCCACTCCAGCTTTGGTTACTCTCCTATGGGATACTTTAGAGGATATTCCTTGCTTTCTTACAGGGCAGCCTTTCACTTTTATAGAATATCCCCAGGCCCAGGACACTTGGACAGTGCTCTTCAAAGATGGATGGTTTAACCTAGACCGTTTCCAATAGAAATGCTTTGATAAGGGTTGGAACACTGACCCTTTTCCTTTTAATATGACTCATGCACTGTATAGAAATTGCTCTGAGGATCTTTCTACCTTCATAATATGGGTAACAGTGTATTCCTCTATTTGTACATACTGGTATCTGAATGTAACCATCCAAACTCCTGGGGATAGCTTCAAGAAGTTCTTCACTCCAATAGCCCTGTCGCAACAACCACACTCATAGTCTCCAAACTCAAGAGAACTAGATAGATACTTGCATTATAAATTCTTGATTAGTTGAAAACCTAATGTTAGGGATTAAATATTGGACCTCATTTCCTAAACCCTAAAAATAAGTAACAAAATGATAGCAGTTTATAAATACTGCATGCCACGGCAGTTCATTCC
This sequence comes from Monodelphis domestica, assembly GCF_027887165.1. NCBI lineage: Eukaryota > Metazoa > Chordata > Mammalia > Didelphimorphia > Didelphidae > Monodelphis > Monodelphis domestica. The sequence continues at coordinate 41,700,444 of NC_077227.1, forward strand.
TCTCTACCTTTACCTGCTGGCCAGGCTCTCAATTCAATCAAGGTAAAACAGTGGTTTGGGCTGAACATCCAGTGGATCTGCTGGCAAATGTCACTCTTCTGCTCACTATGAAAGGTGTTCAGGACCCACCTTCTAAGTTTTTAAGCTATCAGATGTGAATGATTGAAGAGCACTCAGCATTAGCTTACAGATATTTTACATAAGATTTCTGCTCAAAAAGGACTCAAGATGAGGAAAAGTTGCAGCAAACACAAGAGATTATAGATTACATTGTAGATCAAGAAGTATACATACCACTCTTTTTAAAAATCAAATAATGATTCTAGCAAATGCCTGAATAAGAGAACATTTTTAAAAGGCCATCACTGTTTTTGTCACGGTATTTCTGCTGAAATAGTATTTAAGTTGTCTAAATGTTTTGAACTTTAAATTTACAAAAAATAAAAGTCAAACAGCTAGCTTCTCTCTCTCTCTCTTTTTCAAAATCCTTACCTTCTTCAAATCAGTACTAAGTATCTGTGTTCCAAAGCAGAAGAGAAGTAAAGGCTAGGCAACTGGAGTTAAGTGACTTGCCCAGGGTCACACAGCTAGGAAGTATTTGAGGCTAGATTTGAACCCAGAATATCCCAGCTCTCTATCCCCTGAGGCACCTTGTTACTCCTGCTTTTCTTGAATATAAAAATTTATGATTGTACCATCTAGCCACACACTATGGGGTCAATCCCTTTCCTGACTACTATGCCAAGGCACCTGAATAATGTAAATCTTGAAATTTCTCAGACTTGTGAATGTTAAAAATTTCCACATTGGGGAATTCTCCATTGGAACAATTCCCTACTGGGAACATTCCCCATTTTGACAGTAAGAACTCTACTTGGATCAGAAATGGGAGGACCTCTACTCCACCCATACTTAAAACTGCTTTAGGGGAGAAAACTCCTTGCTAAACAATGAAAGTACTTAAACCCATACTTATAATGATACCCATACTTATAATTTAAGCCATGCCTATTTTTAGAATTAATACAAAGGGGTGCTAAGTACCTATTAAAGGTCAGGCAACTTGTAAACTTGCCAAGAGCAAAGAGGTGAAAACTTATTCAGAAGTTTTTTCTGGTACAAACTTACTAAAGGGATTAGTTGACCCAGAAGTGTTTTTAGAATGGGCTGTCCTTTGGAAAATGTCTACTGTGATTGGTAGATGGAAGAACTTAGGGGAGGTGACATAGGAGAAAACCCCCTATATAAGAAAAAGCAGAATCTCTTGAAAGACAATCCTTTTGGAGAATCTCTTGAGAGAGGCTCTGGAGAAGGGAAGCTCTTGGAGGACAATCTTTAGGGAGGTCTCACTGGAGCTCCTCTGAGGGGACTCTGTCCCTCTGGAGGCTCTTGAGAGAGGCCCTTTGAAACAGTCTCTGGCTGAAAGGCTCTTTGAGGAGGACTCTGGCTGGAACTCTCTCTGAGGAGACTCTGTCACTAGAATCCTTGCTTAGACAGACCTTGTGGTGAGTGATAAAAGACTGACTGACTGATCTCTCTCTCTTAAGACTCAGATCTAGGCCATGTTGGCTTAAGGCCCTTCATACTTATTTCCTTTTTCTCTCTTTCTTTTCTTTAATTCCTCATTGTATTATTAATTAAATTCTCTATAAAACCCAGTTGACTTGGGTATATTCATAATTGGGAATATTTCCCTGGTGAACACCTTATATTTGATTTAAAACCAAGACACTGTAGTGAAACATATTTTCTGTGGTCACAAATTTACTCACCCACTCTTATATCTACTACAATTTAAATCTTCCATTATTTTTGTCTACTACATTTTATGGCACCAACTATTTTAAATATAACAATAAGAAATGCTTAACAAGTATCTATTAAGTACCTAATAAGCACCATTGCTCAGCACTGGAGATACAAAAATAAAATTAGGACTCACTTTCCAGGGGTGTCTCCATTTTATTGGATGCATTCACAAAATGCTTAAAGATACTGTCAAAATAAATGTTCTTACAGACAGATCTATTTGTATCCCTTCAGGGTACAGGTTCATCTGTGGCCATCATGTGGTGCTTCTCAGCCCCAGAGTGGTCACCTAAAGAATCTTTTAAGTCAGTAGTTTTAACTACATCCTGTCTTAACCCCTACATCAATTATGGGGAATGTACTTTGGGCTACTTGGATCCCCATGTATTTTTATACCAGAATTCCCTAACCCTTTTCCTACAGAAGGACACAGAGTAAAGAGGGGCTCTTGGGGCAATTCCTCTGCTGGACTCAGAAGACCACAGCACTGACAGTTTCCTGGGTAGGGCACTTAAACCATGAAATCATACTGACCAACCTGACCTTAGCAATTGAGAGAATTTCCAATGTGACAGCCATGGTTCTTGAGGATCTTCAGGAGAATTTGAATTCCCTGGAATATGTGGTGATGGACAATGGAATTCCCTTAGACTATCTGTTGGCAGCAGAAGGCAGAGTTTGTATGCTTCAGAATACTTCTTGTTGTACCTATATCAATAACTCCCACAAAGTGGAGGTATAAGTCCAAGAGTTACATGAGGTACCCACTTGGATGACAGATACCTGCAGAAAACTATTTCCTGGCTCATCCTCCTGGACATAATGGTTATATTCCTTACTTGCCTTTTTATTCCTATCATCCTGATAATTGGGGGCATTTTGATGTGTGAACCTTGCATTTGTAACACTGTCATTTCTCTAGTTGCTTCTAGGGTGAAAGCCCTCATGGGAGTCACCAAGATGCCATTGCAACCCATGGATGACACCTATAGCCAAGATTTCTCTCTCTCCTAAGGATAGGCAGGTGTAAGAATTTAAAATTTAGGTTTTTATGCTAATATATGAAAATTCTAAAGTAATATTGTGGTTACCAATTTAAAAAATTAACTCTTAAGTCACAAGTCAGTTAGCTGCTCTTAACAATTTAGTTTAATAGAGATATAGTAAAAATAGAAAGTATTGCTTAGCTAGATATACTATAATTTCTGTCCAGCTCACCACCTGACAAGGGCTCTTAAGTTCAAATATCCTCATGGAGTTGTGGTAGTTTCTTAAGCCAGGAATTTTGGTGGTATCTTTAGCAAGGGTTCCACCAATGCAGCCTCCTCCAAGAAAGGAAGGCCTCTCTGGAACCAATCTCTCCAGAATCCAGGAAAGGAAGGCCAGCTACTCACCCAGCAAGATGATGCAGGATCCAAGGAAAGAATCTCATCCTTCAGGCAAGCTTACTAACTGTAGAATCTCCAAAGACTTCCAAAGGAGAACAAGTTCAAAGGAGAAGCCAGCCCAAAAGGCAAAGTCCCTTGGGCAGGAAGTTCGAACTTTTTATAATACTTTCCCCACATCATTTCTTGTCCCTTCTCCACTTTATGGGAATCAAATGCAGTCTTTCAATTTGCCTAAACACTGCCCAAGGTGGGTGGCAGTAGTCTTTGGAGGTGTGAACTTATCCTAGTAAATGACTCATGAATTCTCTTATTTAGTGTTAAGTAAGGATGCTTAAGTTTTTGATTAATTAATTTAAAAGTAGTTGATTGATAGACAAAGTTTGATTCACTCTTCACATAGGGGCAGCTCTACAACCATTTCTAGCTATGAAGAAGCTACAGAAGACTGAGACCATCGCCCCTTTCCCCTTAGACAATTGGTGGGGTGGGGAATGGCATAAGACATTGTACCCCAAAATTATAGAAGTATTTCAGGCCAAATTGTAAGCAGAAGAATTCTCTTGCCTTCCTTACATCTTTGTGACTACTAACCCTAAAATATCAAAAATTCCTGATAAGAGGCTACTACATCAAAGGGAAAGTCCCTTGAGAGAATTATCCTCCTTGGATTGTTCTTTAGGTTTTGAGATGGACATAGAGATATACCTCCAGGCTATGCTTTGATACCATGGGGTTGTATCTACGACATCTATTTTCCCCCTAAACTATGAGGGTCACCCCCTATGTCTTCAGTCTGACTGTCATCAGATGACCAACCCCCCCCCCCACCTGACTACATAACCTCCTTAAGGCACATATTGCCTGTTGTAAGGAGTATAAATACCCTAGAAGTGAAGTCCTCTGGGAGGCAGCTTTCCATCTATGCTGTCCTCCTGGCTGAATTCAACATCCTTTCTAGGCTGTGCAGGGCCTCAAATTATCCAATTGACCCAAGAGGGTCAAATCATTCTGTTGCAGGGTTGGGACTTGTAAGGGTTAAAAATTAAAGGTTGGAAAAATATATAAAAATGTGGTAGCCAGAAATTGTTACTCGAGTCAGAATGATTTTATAGCAATTTATTTATAAAATAGATGGAAATGAAAGAGAGTAGATATTTATTCTGGCCTGATCCAAACCAGGCAGGGCTTCAGGGGCCCCATCAAAGGGGGCCCAGACATAAATTTAAAAAGGGTTTTAGCCACGAGGTCTCCTCCAAGATGAGGGGCCTCTCTGGAGGCTAGTAGTTCCAGAAAAGCCAGGAAAGGGAGTCAGCCTTTTTTACTCACCCATGTGGTAGTTCTAAGGGAAAACAGAAGAGCAATCCAAGGTCTCAAGCTGGAGCTCCTCCAGGGCCAAGTTAAAGGTGAAAGTCTTGGTCACAGGTAGTTCTTGCCACTTTTAAAGACCCTTCCTTTCGTCACTCACTGTGCCTTCCTTCTACTTTGTGAACCAATTACAGCTTTTAGCTTAGCTTAGGACTGCCCAGGGGGCAGTCAGTCAATTCTGATTCCTCACCCACTATTGCACATTTGGGTCACAGATCTCCCCATACTTAAGTGGAGTATATATGCTTCTGGTGATTAAATCTAAAAGTGGGCAGAGAGAGTTAATTCCATCTTCACAGGCTCAGACTGTGAATGAGGGGTTAGGATGGTATTGAAGGTCAGAATTAGGGCTCAGTCTCAGGTTGTATTTAGAGCTCAATCTGTGGGTGAGATTAGAAAGAATATAATTGTAGGGTCAAATTTCCAAGTGATTCTGTAGCCGAAGAGGGGGATCCCTCTAGTGAAGGGAATTGACTCTGAGTTAGGGATCAGTTTTGTGGGGATTAAGAGACTGTAGTTGAGATTCAGTATAAATTTCTAGATGCTTTTAAAGCTAATTCAGGTTCTAGGCTTCTATTCAGTGGCTGTGGCTGAAGTGAGAGCTCAGTTATCAGCAAGATTAAGGGATCAGTGTATTGCCAAGTCTGTGAGTCAGTGGTCAGAAATAGGTCGAGATCTATGACTAGGATTAGTTTATAGGTTGTGCCTAAGAAAAGCCTATCTTGTACTCAACTTCAGCCTGTGGCTAGTGCCCAACTACCATTACCTCTATGTAGACAGAAATCCAAATCTCTTTTTTAAAAAATTTCCGTATGGGGGAATCTGGGTGGCTTAGTGTCAATTGAGAGCCAGGCCTAGAAACAGGAGGTCCTAGGTTCAAATCTGGCCTCAGACACTTCCCTGCTCTGTGACCCTGGGCAAGTCACTTGACCCCTTTTACCTATCCTTTACCACTCTTCTGCCTTGGAACTAATAAATAGTATTGATTCTAAGAAGGAAGGTAAAGGGTTTAAAATTTTTTCCATATTATTAAATTTTATGTGCAAATAATCTTATAAAACCCAAACCTCAAAACATATACCCAAATAAACAAATGATAAATCATATGTTTTCATCTGCATTTATATTCCAACAGTTGCTTCTCTTGAGGTAGATAGTGTAAGAATATAAATTTTAGGTTTTTATGCTAGTATGAAAGTTCTAAAGTAATACTGTGGTTGCCGATTTAAAGATATTATAACTTAAGTAAAAAATGACTTTTAGTAGCTTTATTTACAAAGAGGTAGAAATAGTGAAAATGGAAAAAAGTAGCTTAAGAGACAGGTTTTAACAAGCCTACTAGCACTTCTCCAGTGAAGTGAGGTTCAGCCCCATAGGGGCATTCTACATCAGGTGGGAATCATATTCTTTTTCATAAATACCTCAGAATTGTCCTGAATCATTGTATTAGTTAGTAGCAAAGTCTATCACATTCAATTGTTCTACAATATTGGAATTACTATATATAGTGTTCTCCTGGTTCTACTTATTTCACTCTGCATCATTTCACACAAGTCTTTCCAGATCTTTCTGAAATCACCCTGTTCATCACTCCTTATAGCACAATAGTATGCCATCACCATTTTATAACACAATTTGTTCAACCACTCCCCAATTGAGAAACATCACTTTAATTTCCAATTCGTTCCCACCACAAAAAGAGCAGCTATAAATATTTTTGTACAAATAGGTCCTTTCCCATTTAAGAAAAAATCTCTTTGGGATACAGACCTAGTAGTGGTATTAGTGGATCAAAGGGCATGCATTCTTTTATAGCTTTTTGGGCATAATTCCAAATTGCTCTCCAGAATGGTTGGATCAGTTTACAACTCCACCACTGATGCATTATGCTTCACTTCAACATTTATTACTTTTCTTTACTGTCATAATGGCCAATCTGATAGGTGTGAGGGGTTCTTTCAGAGTTATTTTGATTTGCATTTCTCTAATCAAGAAGGATTTAGAACATTTTTCATATGATTATTGATAGCTTTGATTTCTTCCTCTGAAAACTACCTATTCATAACCTTTGAACATTTGTCAGTTGGAGAATGATTTGGTTTCTTATGAATTTGACTTAGTTCTTTATATATTTGGGAAATGAGACTTTTATCAGAGAAATTTCTTTTTTTATTTTAATTTTTAAATATTTTTTCCATGTTTACATGATTCATTCTCTTTCCCTTCCCTCTTCCCTCCTCCATCCCAGAGCCAGCAAGCAATTCTACTGGGTTGTACAAATGTTGTCACTTGATACTTATTTCTATATTATTCATTTTTGCTATAGAGCAATTTTTTAAAATAATATTTTATTTGATCATTTCCATGCATTATTCATTAAAGACAAAGATCATTTTCTTTTCCTCCCCCCCACCCCCCATAGCCGACCCAGTGATTCCACTGGGTGTCACATGTGCTCTTGATTCGAACCCATTTCTATGTTGTCAATATTTGCATTAGAGTTTCGTTTAGAGTCTCTCCTCTGTCATGTCCCCTCAACCGCTGTAGTCAGGCAGTTGCTTTTCCTCGGTGTTTCCACTCCCATAGTTTATCCTTTGCTTATGAATAGTGTTTTTTTCCCTAGATCCCTGCAGATTGTTCCGGGACATTACACCACCACCAATGGAGAAGTCCATTACATTATAGAGCAATTTTTAAAAGCCTAAACCCCTTTCCACTATAATCTTGTTTGAAAGTCTCTTCTAGTCTATTAAAATGGCCTCCTAATTGATCTTCTTGCCCTTTTTCCTCTCTGCATTTGATGTTAGAGGCTGTTATCTAGGTAATCTTTCCAACCCTAACCTGATCTAGTTATTCCTAATGACAACTGACCTGTATCCCTTTAAAGCTTTCAGTGCTGTACTTATATTATCTCATTTGAACCCACCACAAAGTTATAAAGGACTCAGTTATTTTCCTGGTGAGGGAAAATGAGGAGTTGAACATAAGGGTCTCAAAGTTCTCTTTCATCTGTATATCTATGCACCTGTGACATACAAGTTCACATGCAATTTTCTCCACTGTGCTCAAAACTCTTCTGCAACCCCTTTTTGCCTTCTTTATAAACTACTGATCCTCAAATTTAAGGGCACCTATAATTTGGCTCCAAGTGAACTTTCTAGCCTCATGTTTATGCTCCTCCCATTCTTACTCCCTCTGGTTATGTGTCCCCAATGGCTCTTTGCACACAGTGGAGATTCTTTGTCTGATTGATTCATTCCTATCATTCCCGAGTGCAATAAGGAGAGGAGATAGTGAGAGAAGAGAGAGACAGGGAGAGACAAAGAGAAGAGTAGGAGGGAAGGGATGTTGAGAGGGAGAGGAAGCTGATCTTGGGATCCAGAAGACCTGAGTTCCTCGTCCTGTCTCAGGCATACAGGCTACATGTCTGTGAGCATCAATTAGCTTTTCTATGCTTTCCACGACTCTGAAAATAAAAAAGATATTTTGATAATCAAGGTCGGACAAAGTGATAGAATTATATATATATATATATATATATATATATATATATATATATATATAGCTAGGCTATATAGGAGCAACGTCATGTATGCACACATTTATGTGTGGCATGTCTGTGCCTAGATGTATGTATAGATGACTGCATGCGTGGGGCCTCGTGCATGGCCGATGTTAGGATCTCAATATTTTTTTGATTGACAGGGCAGCAGGGAGAGTGGGTGGACTGTGCCAGGCAAAGCTAGGGAGCTGCCATTCAATTGCTTGCAGAAGCCCGCAGCCCCCGAGTGAAAGAGAAAGCCAAGCAGCAGAAATTGACTCAGTTCCCAGAACCGTCATGGTCCGAGAATCCTGGCCCCACCCTTCGTTGGAGAGCCCCGCCCGCTCCCAGCTGCCCACGCCTGTGCCACGTGGGTCTAGGCTTCGAATCTTCACATCCCCGCTAGGGGGAGTCAGGCCCAAACCACATGTGTACGAAGCGAGAGACTAGATTTGTCCCTGTTCGTTCGCCGTCTTCCCCGTCCGAACATCTAGTATGGCACTGCGCATGTGTATGCCCGAGCGCCTGCGCAGAAGAGCCGGACTGTGGGCCCGCCGGCGGTTGTGGGCGACCGGTGGTGCCCGGAGAGGTGGGCGGCGAGCTAGGCGGGGAGAGATGCGCAGCCGCTCGGTAAGACTTTGGGTGAGGAGGGCTGCTGCAGCTAGCTTGGTCTCCTCCCTCCTTAAGGGGGGTGTGCTTGAGGGAGAGAGGGGTGTCACTGAGTGGCGCGGCCGTCACAAGCCGTCGGGGCGGGGGCGGGGCTGCAGACCCCCTGGGGCGGCCCCGAGGACCGAGAGCGGCGGTAGCTGAGGCCATGTTAGCCCGGGTAGGAGCTTCCTCCGGGGAGAGAGCCGGTGCGGGGTTCTTTTAGTTCTACTCCCTCTCGACCGGAGGGAGCCTAATCCCAGAGCTGCCGGACTCGGGGCTTCCGACTCTGTACTCTGGGCTAGAGTCCTCTAAGGGGCTGGGACGGCCAGGGGCATCTTGGAAGAGGAGAAGCGTCCCCGAGGCCGGGGAGCTTCTTCGAGGAAGCTTCCCTGTAAGTTCTGGGGGGGAAAGTCACCTGGGGAGTGGCAGAGGGAGGGAGGTGTGAGGGAGAGGACTAGGGAACCTGGGAGCCACTGTGGGCGAATGGGAGAGTGACCAACAGTGAATGGTGAGTCTTGTGAGAACCCCTGCCCCGGACGCGCGGGGTGGGGAGGGTCCTCCCCCTAATCCTTGTTAACAGAGAGAGCCTGAGTTGTGACTTGTCTTCATGCCATATAGGTAGTAAGTAGAATCTGAATTGGAAACCAGCTTTTCTGTCACAGAATTCTGCATAATCTTGTGCAGGGTAGCCTAGAGGGGGAGGAACCGTCCCCGGGAGCTGGTTACCTAGGAGGAGGCCAGGCGCTAGTGGGAGGATTATCACTGGGGGGAAGGGGAAGGAGAGAGATCCCCGAAGGAAGGAGGTGTTTGTGTCACTTAGGGAATGTGGAGTCCAGAGGGAGTGATTCCTTAGGTGGAAAGGAAGGCATTGAGGGGAGGGAGAACAGAGTTGGTCACTGAGAGGAAAGGAAGAGTCACCAAGAAGCAGGATTTATGAAGAAGTGGATACTCAGATTGGGAAGAAATTCCATTGATAGTTTAGTCGCTAGACTTGGAGTCAGAAGAGTTTGTCTTGTTCAGATCCCACTCTGATACTGTGACCATAAACAATTCACAGAACCTCCCAGAGACTGTCTTCATCTGTTAAATAGGGGAAAGAATACCTATCTATAAGCATTGTTGTGAGGATCAAGTGAAATCACATTGTGAAGATGTATGTCTTAGAACCCTACATAAATGTTAGTCATCATTGCAATATTCTGAGAAACTTTCTGAGGCAGAGACAGTATCACTGAGTGACATGACCTTTTATTAGGGAGATTGTCATTGAAGGGGAAGGAAGGAGTAAGAGAGGGGCCTTTTTTGGGGCAACTGGGTAACCTGGAGCTAGGAGAATGTAGGTTCAAATATGGCCTCAAATACTTCCTAGCTATGTGCACCTTGGGCAAGTCACTTAAAGACAGAGGACAAGGGTTTAAAAAAAAAGAGAGGGCGGTCGGAAGTCACTTTAAAGGTGAGGTTTGCCACTGAAAAGGAGAGATAACTGGGGAGGAAAAGTAGATGAGAAATATCTGAGCAGATTGAAGCTCACTGAAGGAGGAAGTTGTATCCTTGAGGAAAAGGGAATGAAAATCATTGAAAAGGAGATTCTGGAAAAGAGGGATTATTGATGAGGAAGGAAGGGGGTGTCTGGAAGATTGCTATTCATTGAAGGAAAGAGGGTATTTGTCAGGAGATAATGTAATTGAGAGGGATGAGAAAAAGAGGGTCATTGAGGAGGGAAACTGGGGGGGGGATATGGACTGGTGAGCTTGATGAAAAAGTTAAAACGAGTTTTTGTGGGGTAGCTGTTGGGGAAGACGGGATCACTAGAACTAAGAGAAGGGTGGAATTGTGGTGGGGTTTAGGAGATGGGTGGGTCAGAGAAGGGATCATTTCTTTCTGGGTGCAAATGGGAGGGAAAGAAGAGGAGACTGAGGTATCATTGGTATGAAAGGGGACTGCTCTATCTGGGGAAAGGGGGATCAGGACTATTGGTTCGCTCCTCATATAGGAAGAGCCAGGATGAATATGACTCAAGCCGGGGCTCTGGGGGCTGCAGCTGCAGGGCTGGTGGTGGTTCTCCTCTACGCCTCCATCCACAGGATCGAGGAGGGACACCTTGCTGTGTACTACAGGTGAGTGCCAGGCCATGGGAACCCAACAGGCCAGTGTGTACATCTAGCCAAGGTTTCCAACAAAGACTACTATGATACCTGGGAATTTGGAATCTGAAATTCTCCTTACTACAGTAATAGCTTCTAAACCTGGAATTGGATTGATTATCATCAAGTAGCCTTTGTGAAGCACGTGATATTGGGGAGGGGGGGGTATTACTGCTGACAGTGCTTATGACTAATGTGATCAAATACACTGTGGAGACCAAAGGCCTACCCTTGGTCTTTAGCAGCATTGACCATGTGTGGAGCTTGGTACTCTTATTTGTTATATTCCCAACAACCCTTTTCCTCCCAAAGTTCCCTTGAATCTGAACACTACAGATAGTAGCTATAGCTCATTATACATATGAAGGATGTGATGCAGATCAATGTGTTTGGAGTACAATCAACTTTTTTTCTTTTTCAGGAACTTAGTGCCTATAGGGTAAAGGGTAAAGCAAGTGGGAAATTGTTTTTCTTGAATGTTAGTGGCTGGATCTACTTCTCATAGACAGAGATTTTTTAGTTAAAGGGAGACCAGTTAATGGAGGCATTGGGCAGAAAGTTCATTAAAAGAATATTTACCACTCCCAATTTCAGTGTATTTTTACTCCTAACTCTTTTGAGTTGGAAACAGCTTTCTGATGGAGATAGACTTTAAAATCAGCTTGGTTTTGAGTGTTTTTATTGGTTGTTCACTACTAGGGGTAACTTGGCATAGTGTAGTGATTAGTACTCAGGAACAGGATTCTTTTTGTAATTAAAGATGACCAAGGGTTCTATCCAAGATATAGGCTTATCAGATTATAGGTGTTTCCCCATAGAAATTGTCATGATTTCATTATTCATGTAATTATCATAGAACCTGTTTGCATTTTCAACATATTATATTTGGGGGGGGGGTCTCCAATAAATTCCACAGTAGCATGGAGATGGATTCTTTAAGACTATGCCAGTAGCTAGGTGTCCCAGTGGATAGAGCACCAGGACTTAGTAGGACTTAGGGGTAAATCTGGCCTCATTTCCTTCCTAGTAGTTTGACCCTGGCAAGACATTTAACTCCTTTTGTTTAGCCTATACCCTTCTGTCTTAGAGTTGTTACTACAACAGAAAGTAAGGGTTTAAAAAAAAAAAGTGTGTCTGGGCAGTCCTAAGTTCTGGTAGACCCTGCCAAGTCAGAAAGATGTTGAATTGACCAGCCGAGTAACAAATTATGTATGCTGTCTGATGGCCAGCCTAGCCAGCAACTTCTGAGGCCTAAAAGGTGTCATTATGAGTGTTGCTTTGCAACATGAGGAATGCTCACCAATGAAATTATGGATCTTTTGACAATGAAAAACTGGTTCTTAGAGAATCAGTTCTATTAAGTATGCCTGGTAAAATAGACTTGGATATAATAAATGTTTTAATGTTGAAATGAAGGGAAGTGAAATTTGTTGAAAATGACTTTTTTGGGGGCATCTGGATAGCTCAGTGGATTGAGAGCCAGACCTAGAGATGGGAGGTCCTAGGTTCAAATCTGACCTCAGACACTTCCCAGCTGTGTGACCCTGGGCAAGTCACTTGACCCCCATTGCCTAGCCCTTACCACTCTTCTGCCTTGGAGCCAATACACAGTATTGATTCCAAGGCAGAAGGTAAGGGTTTAAAAAAAAAAAGAAAATGACTTTTTTTCAAGTTTCAAGATATAATTTCTCAATTTCCTTTGTGAGCATTCTGGGATTTAAATAAGTCTTTTTTGCCTCTGTACCTTTTTAATAGATGCAATTTAGATAATTCTCTTTTTTGTTCAAAGAACTTTTCCTGAAGGGATCTTCAGGCTTATGGGGGAGAGGGCAAGGAGTAGATTGGATCATAGTACAATTAGGTGGTTGGAATTCTTGGACCCCCAAACCTGGTTATTAATGGTTCAGTGTCATCTTGCAAAGAGGTCTGCAGTAGAATGCCCCAGCTACGTATACTTTACTCTGTACTGCTTAACCTTTTTATTAATAGCTTGATTAAGATAAAGATGATTATTCAGCATATTTGCTTTTGAGACAAAGCTGAGAAAGTTGACGAATACACTGGATAAGAGGAACCCAAAGATATTGACTAAAGTGATAGGCCAAATATAGTAAAATATATTCAGAGGGGATAAATGAAAAGTTCTCCTTGACTTTAAGAACTAACTTCAACAAGTATAGAATGGTAAAGGTATGGCTAGACAACAGTCAGTGTGAAAATAAGACCTCATTCATCAAGTAGACTACAAGCTCAAAATTCATCAACTATGATTTCACAGTCAAAAAAACTACTGCTGCATTCATGGAGGCATAGTGTCCAAAATGAGATTTGTCATAATCCTGCTGTGCATTTCTGGAATGTTGTTTGGTTCCAGATACTAGAGTTTAAGGAAAAGCATTGTCAAATGGGAGTGTTTCCAAAGGCAAGTATCCAGGATCATGGATGGATTAAAGATTGTGCCATATGAAGATTGCTTGAAGGAACTAGAGATATTTAGCTTAGAGAAGGGAGGAGGTGGGGTAGGTGGAGCATGACCTTTGTTAAAAGTGTGTGAAAGCCTGTCATGTGGAAGAGGGATTTGCCCTGTTTTGCTGTGTCCCCTAAGAGTAGAACTAGGAACAATACACAAAGTTGCTGAAAAGTACATTTCAAATTGATGTCAGCATTAGTTCCTAAATAAAATTCTCCCCCAAATAGAAGTGGCTGCCCCCAAGGGAGATAAATTATTTCCCTTTCATTTAGATGTTTTAAGCATAGGTTTCATACTTTTCAGCAATGTTGTTGAAGGCATTAAAGTCTGTTTCAGATACAGGTTGGACTAGATGACCTCTAAGGCCCTTGTACCCTTTCTAACTACTACATTCTTTAATTCTATGAGTTGCTGTCGGAACTTTTTTATTCAAAATTATAGGTTGGGAAGATAATTTTATTCTTTTTTTTTAATAACCTTGATAAATTGAAACATCTTCTTTTCAGGGGAGGAGCTTTACTTACTAGTCCCAGTGGACCAGGATATCATATTATGTTGCCTTTTATTACCACCTACAGATCTGTACAGGTGAGTGATTCCTAGAGAAGTCCAAAATTGGGCAGGTAGGTGTGAGAGGAGTATTGTGAAGCCAAAGAGATGGGGATTTTTTCTCCTTTCCTAAATAAGTAGAATTATTTTTAATTAATTTAAAATTTGGAAAAATCATTCATTTAAATTGCTCTTGTTTTTCTATATAAGTTGTCATTTGGGCAGGCAGTTTAAAATTTAGGAATTCTCCAGGGTAGCCTTGAGATTTTCTTTTTTCTAAAGACTTATTTCTCTTCATCTTGACTATCAATTAAAGTATGGTCAGGGTTTCATAAAGTGTAGTTCTAACTGACACTTAATAACCTCTTGTGGTTCCCTATTCCTGCTAGGATCAAAAAATAAATTATTTTTTGGGGGGTTTGCAGTCCTGTATAATCTCCTTTTTACCCTTATTATGCATACTTCTTTACAAGCTCACCAAAGCAGATTTTCTTAGTATTCCTTTTATGTGACACTCATTCCTTTGCTCTACACCTTTATACTAGCCATCCTCCATTTCTGAAATGTACCTCCTCCTTGCTTCATCTCATCCCTAAGCTAACTCAGATGCCACTGTCTACATGAAGTCTTATTCTTTGAATAGTCATTGTCATTCCCAGTAGAAAAACCTTATATTGATTTTGTATATACTGTTAGTAGAGAACCTGTATTCTCATACACAGTAAGATCTAGCTTAACTCTTTTTTGGCCCATTTTCTGTCAAGCAGAATTATATTTAGAGTTACTATAAGAACATTTATTTTGACAGTATCTTTAAGCATTTTGTGAATGCATCCAATAAAATGGAGACCCCCCTGGAAAGCAAGTCCTAATTTTATTTTGTATCTCCATTGCTGAGCAATGGTGCTTATTAGGTACTTAATAGATAACTTGTTAAGCATTTCTTATTCAGGTGCCTTGGCATAGTAGTCAGGAAAGGGATTGACCCCATAGTGTGTGGCTAGATGGTACAATCATAAATTTTTATATTCAAGAAAAGCAGGAGTAACAAGGTGCCTCAGGGGATAGAGAGCTGGGATATTCTGGGTTCAAATCTAGCCTCAAATACTTCCTAGCTGTGTGACCCTGGGCAAGTCACTTAACTCCAGTTGCCTAGCCTTTACTTCTCTTCTGCTTTGGAACACAGATACTTAGTACTGATTTTAAGAAGGTAAGGATTTTGAAAAAGAGAGAGAAGCTAGCTGTTTGATTTTTATTTTTTGTAAATTTAAAGTTCAAAACATTTAGACAACTTAAATACTATTTCAGCAGAAATACCGTGACAAAAACAGTGATGGCCTTTTAAAAATGTTCTCTTATTCAGGCATTTGCTAGAATCATTATTTGATTTTAAAAAAGAGTGGTATGTATACTTCTTGATCTACAATGTAATCTATAATCTCTTGTGTTTGCTGCAACTTTTCCTCATCTTGAGTCCTTTTTGAGCAGAAATCTTATGTAAAATATCTGTAAGCTAATGCTGAGTGCTCTTCAATCATTCACATCTGATAGCTTAAAAACTTAGAAGGTGGGTCCTGAACACCTTTCATAGTGAGCAGAAGAGTGACATTTGCCAGCAGATCCACTGGATGTTCAGCCCAAACCACTGTTTTACCTTGATTGAATTGAGAGCCTGGCCAGCAGGTAAAGGTAGAGAGGAATGAACTGCCGTGGCATGCAGTATTTATAAACTGCTATCATTTTGTTACTTATTTTTAGGGTTTAGGAAATGAGGTCCAATATTTAATCCCTAACATTAGGTTTTCAACTAATCAAGAATTTATAATGCAAGTATCTATCTAGTTCTCTTGAGTTTGGAGAATTTTGTTTATATTAATAGCTCATTTGGCATCTTCCTTTCAAGGCAAGCCAGTTTCTTTAGGAGCCCTATTTATTGCTGCTTTTCTTCATGATGGTGCTTTTTTCTGTCTTTTGACAAATGCCTTCAATACCTTATTATCATCATGGTATATGACTGTTCAGGAGAGTCTTTAGGAAGAGCAAACACTGGACATCCACATTTAGGCACAGGACTTTAGAAATCTGTTCATTCTTATGTGCAAGAAATATTGAATGTCTGTTGTAAGAGTTAAAAATTTAGGGCTTTGACTAAATATGAGAATTATAAAGTAATATTGTGGTAGCCTAATTTAAAATATTATAGCTTAAGTCAAAATGACTTTTAGCAGCTTTATTTACAAAGAAATGGAAAGAGTGAAAGTAGAAATATGTAGCTAGAGATAGATTTTAACAAGCCTATCAGCCCTTCTCTGGTGAAGTGAGGCTCAGCCCTGCATGGGCTTCCCCAAGTCTCTTGTCCCCATGTGGATTCAGTCAGAAGTCCAGTGGTGTCTTCAGCCAGAGTTACACTCACACAGTAAGCTAACATAGGATCCAGGGGAAAAGTCTCTTTCAAGCCAGGAAAGCAACCTCCAGAACCAATCTCTCCAGAAGCTAAGAAAGGAATTCATGCTAGACCATATTGGTCTCTTTTTATACCCCTTTTTTCCACATCATTTCCTGTCACTCCTCCTTCCCAGAAACCAATGGCAGTCTTTCTATTTGCCTAGCACTGCCCGGGAGGGGGGAGGAGTAGCCTTTGGAGTTGTCACTCTAGTAAATGAATTGTGAATTCTCATACTTAATGGTAAGTAGGGGTACTTTAAGTTCTTGATTTAATTAGCTAAAAATAGAGAAGGTTAGTGTTAATCCTATCTTCCCAATCCCCCTGTGATTCTTTGGAAGACTAGTACCCCTAATGAATCATTTAGCATAACTATCCTCTAAAAATCTTCTAGCTAAAAATGTATACAATATTGTACTTTCTAAGAGGAAACTGTGATAGTTGGAGATAAGAGGGAAATAGGAGAGAGAGAGCAAAACCAGTGTTTACTAGGCAAAAAGCCAATTGGGGGCAATCCCCTTTAGCATAAGAGTTAACATTCAGAATAATTGATTTTAAACCCCCTTCAATTCAATCAATTACATTCCAAAGTTCATTCTGGATCTTCTTATGCAATGTAGGTTTCTTTATGGCACTTTCTTCAAATAGTTCACTTTCTTGATTTAAGGACTTAGTGAGTTTTTTTCCTGAAATTTCTCAAAAAATTTTTAAATCTTGGATTTTATGGAAATTATGCATTGTTAATATGAAATTTGCTCCTCTTAGTAAAAAAAACTTAGTAAGTGCCTACTGTATGCCAGACCCTGTGTTAAGTGCTAGGGATACAAAGAAGAACAATCTCCTTTCAAGATCAAGGAGTACACAGTCTAATGGGGGAAGACAGTCTGTATACAATCTTATATAAATATATAATAGACAGCATAAATTAGAGATAATCTCAGAGGGAAGGTACTGGAATTAAGAGTCATCAGGAGGGATTGGTAGGTGGCTCAGTAATAGAGAGCTTGGCCTAGAGATGGAAGGCATAGTTTCAAATCTGACCTCAAACACTTCCTAATTGTGTGACCATGGGCAAGTCACTTATCCCTAATTGCCTAGTCCTTAGCACTCTTGGAACTGATTCTTAGTATTAATTCTAAGACAAAAGATAAGGTTTAAAAAAGGGATCAGGAAACCCTCTCCTGTAGAAGGTAAGAACTTAGATAGGATTTAAAGGAAACCAGGGAAGTCAATAGTGGATAAGGGGGAGGGGGAGGGAGACAGAGACATGAGATAAGACTTATTTGATCCTGGAGTTAATAGACCTCTTTTGAAGTTTATTGAGTATAGGAGTTACATGGTTAGTCCTGTGCTTTAGGAAGATTAATTTGACAGCTAAATGGAGAATAGACTGAAGTGGGGAGAGACTTGTGACATGCAACCTGTAAAGATAGACAATTAGAGTAATCCAAATGTGAGGTGATAAGAAGTACGGTAATGTAGTGTCAGACAAGAAAAGGGGATGCATGCAAGAGATGTTCAAAGCTAAAACTGTCAAGATTTGACCACAGATTTGATATGGAAGGAGGGAGGATTTGAGGTTGGCACTTAGGTTTTGATCCTGAGTGATTTGAGAGGATTCTGGTATCCTTAACAGAAATAAGGAGGTTAAGAAGAGGGGAGGTTTTCAGTTTGGATATATCAAAATTTAATAGGTCTATGGGGTATTTAGCTTGAGCTACCCAGTAGGCAGTTGGAGATTCGAATGTGAAGCTGAGGAGAAAACTTAGGGTTGGATAAGTAGATTTGAGAATCATTAACATAGATATTATAATTGAATCCATGGGGGCTGATGAAATCAAGTGAAACAGTATATAGGGAAAAGAGAAGAGGACTCAGGACAGAACCCTATGGGACAACCATGGTTATTGGTTGTGATCTAACTGAAGATCCAGCAAAGGAGACTGAGGAGTGTTCAAGATAGGTAGAAAGGAAACCAGGATAGAGTGTTATAAAAACTAAGAGAGGAGTATCAAGGAGATGAAGGTAATTGACAGTGTTAAAAGCTGCAGAAAGGTTAAGAAGTATGTGGATTGAGAAAAGATCACTATAATTTTGGGGAGAACAGTTTAAGTTGAATGATGAAGCCAGACTACAGTTACAAGAGTGAAAGGAAACAAGTGGAAGCACCTGTTCTAGACAGCTTTAGAAAAGTGTTGAGCTACAAAAGGCAGGAGAAAGATGGGAAATAGGTAGTGGGGATGGATAGATCATGTGATGGTTTTTTGAGGATGGAGGAGATATGTATGTGTTTTTTAGACATTAGAGAAGCAGCCAGGAGGCCAGATAAGTAAGATGGATAAGTAAGAGAGTGGGGATGAAAAAGGGAGCAGTCATTTAGAGAAGATGGGATGAAATGGGATTTGTGCATGTAGAGGGTTTGCTCTGGCAAAGAGAAAGGTCCAGATCTTCATGTGAAACAAGTGAAAGAGGAGAGACTGGCCAAAGGCTTCTGAGCTTTAGATGTTAAGTGTCTCTCCATATCCCACATCGTTCTTGTCTATCCAGGTATAGTTCAGATCTTCTTTCTTTTATGAAACTTTTTTTTTGGGATAATTTACCAGCATAAATTGACTTTGTGGTTACACTGACACCAATGTTGGCATTTAATGACATTTCATTCCGAAATGTATTATGTAGTTTCTTGTGTTGGTCTCTATTATGTGACAAGGAAATCACTTTAAAAGACTGATATATATTAATTTAAGGTCGCCAAGGAATTCAGCTATGTAATTCCTAAATGAAAACTCAAGTCAGCAGTCAACCTTTTATGGAGTTTAATTACAAACAGGAGGAAGAAAGGTATTAGAGATAGAGAGAGAGAGGGAGAGAGAAAGGGGAGAGAAGGGAATAGGGCTTAAATACCCCTTCTGTTTAGGCTGGGCCAAAAGGCCCAAGCCCTTAGATAGCTGAGGCAAAGAAAAGAGATCAGTCCCTATCACTCACGTGACCAAAATGGAGAAACAGTCTCAGGGGCCTCCACCTCCAGCTTCCTTCAGAGCAAGCTTCTCAGAGCACAACCTCTCCAACCAACAACAACCTCTAGTCCTCAGACCCCGCTATCTTTAAGGAAACCATCCAAGTTCCCTCCCCTCAGTTCTCACATCTACCAATCACTGTCCATGTCTTCCCTTTGCCAATGGTGGCTCTAGCTTAACCCAGGACCGCCCAGAGGTCTGTGGCTTTGCACATGTCTGTTGAAGGTCATATTCTCAAATAATTAAATCTTGATCCTTTGCTACAGCCCTTCCTAAATACTGTTACCCTGAGTAGGGTGGAGATTGGAATAATTAAATTTTGATCTATGCTGCAGCCCTTCCTAAATCCTGTTACCCTGAGTAGGGTGGAGATTGGAATAATTAAATTTTGATCTATGCTGCAGCCCTTTCCATTGTTCAGCAAAAGGTTTCTGTCCTAAAGTAATCTTAAGAAGGGAGGAGGAGGAACCTCCCTTGTCAATGGGATTCACATTCCAATAGAGTTCCTACTATCAGTATGAAATTTTCCAAGTATGAAATTTCCCAATGGTGAAATTTCCAACATTTATAAGTCTAAGAAATTTTAAGGTTTACAATTACCACATCTTGCATTACCAACAAATTATCTAAACCTTGAGAGGAGGGATACTATACTTGTATTAAGTAACCAAAGCTTCTGAACACATATAAAACATGAAATAAATAATTGTTGAATTGAGATATTATCAGGGAAGTATTGTGGCAAAGGAAAAAGTCAGGAAGCCTGGATTCTGGGCATTGAACTATTGTCTTAGGTATCCTAATTTCCATTTTCTGTAACTAGAAATGTACATTTTGTAATTTGTAAAATGAAATTAAACTGGATTATTTAAAAGTACTAAAGCAATTTAAATATTTAAAAAGTCCTGTTTTACTATAAAATTCTCTGATTTTATTTCGGTGAGCCTCTAAACCAGAAAGTATTCAGTTGATAAAGCCCTTACCTTGTAGGTGTTTGAGATGCAAACCAGGTTTATTAATCTTATCAACAAGCATTTATTACATGTCTGCTATGTGCTAGGCACCATTACTAGGTACTGAGGGATACACAGACAAAAAAATGAAAGTCTTCTGTCTGAGAAATAGCACATAAACAGATAAAGACAAAATATATACAAAGTAAATATAAGGTAATTTTGAAGGTGGTAAAGATCACTATCAGGAAAGTTCTTGTGGTGGTGGTACTTCTCGTGAGCTCAGCTTTTTTTTTAAATTTTATTTAATTAATTGATTTGGAATATTTTCCCATGGTTACAAGATTCATGTTCTTTCCCTCCCTTCCCTCCAACCCCTCCCATACCCGATGCTCAATTCCACTGGATTTTACATGTGTCATTGATCAAGACCTATTGCCATATTATTGATATTTGCACCAGGGTGATCATTTAGAGTCTATATCCCCAATCATATCCCCATCAACCCATGTGATCAAGCAGTTGTCTGTCTTCTGTGTTTCTATTCCCACAGTTCTTCCTCTGGATGTGGATAGCATCTTTCTCATAAGTCCCTCAGAATTGTCCTGGATCATTGCATTGCTGCTAGTAGAGAAGTCTATTACATTTGATTATACCACAGTGTATCTGTCTCTGTGTATAATGTTCTCCTGGTTCTCCTCCTTTTAATCTGCATCAATTCCTGGAGGTCATTCCAGTTCACATGGAATTCCTTTAGTTCATTATTCCTTTTAGCACAAAAGTATTCCATCACCAACAGATACCACAATTTGTTCAGCCATTCCTCAGTCAAAGGGCATCCCCTCATTTTCCAATTTTTGGCCACCACAAAAAGCGCAGCTATGAATACTTTTGTACAAGTCTTTTTCCTTATTATCTCTTTTGGGGGTACAAACCCAGCAGCACTATGGATGAATCAAAGGGCAGACAGTCTTTTATCGCCCTTTGGGCATAGTTCCAAATTGCCATCCAGAATGGTTGGATCAATTCACCACTCCACCAGCAATGCATTAATGTCCCAATTTTGCTATATCCCCTCCAACATTCATTACTTTCCTTTGCTGTCATGTTAGCCAATCTGCTAGGTGTGAGGTTGTACTTCACTACATTGTTATTAGTAGCAAAGTTGATTACAGTTGATTGTCCCATAATGTTTCAGTTACTGTGTACAATGTTCTCCTGGTTTTGCTCATTTCCCTCTGCATCAGTTGATGGAAGTCTTCCCAGTTTTTATAGAAATCAAGCAGTTTATTGTTCCTTTTTGCACAATTCCATCACCACCATATACCACAATTTGTTCAGCCATTCCCCAATTGAGGTACACCCCTGTAGTTTCCAATTTTTTGCCACCACAAAGAATGCAGCTATAAATATTTTTGTACATTAAAAAAAATCTAGGGAGGTCCTAGGTTCAAATCTGGCCTCAGACACTTCCCAGCTGTGTGACCCTGGGCAAGTCACTTGACCCCCATTGCCTAGCCCTTACCACTCTTCTGCCTTGGAGCCAATACACAGTATTGACTCCAAGACGGAAGGTAAGGGTTTTAAAAAAAAAAAATCTCGTTGGGGTACAAACCTAGTAGTATTGTTGGATCAAAGGGCAAGTGCTTTGTGCATAATTCCAAATTGCCTTCCAGAATGGTTGGATCAATTTACAACTCTACCAATAATGCATTAGTGTCACAGTTTTGCCACATCACCTACAACATTTATTATTTTCCTTTACTGTCATATTGGCCAATCTGCTAGGTGTGAGGTAGGCACTTAGAGTTGTTTTGATTTGCATTTCTCTAATTGGGAGGGATTTAGAATACTTTTTCATGTGATTATTGATAGTTTGCATATTATTTTCAATAATACCTTTATCTTTCCATACTTGGAACCTTGAGATTAATTTTTATTCTTCTTCCTTTGCCTCTATGTACCTCAAGTGTCTCTATCATACAATTTTTCTTAGACTTATCCTCTTTCCATAGCTGTTACCCAAATCTAGGCCTTCTTCTCTTTCCATCTCAGTTACTGCTTCCCAACTGATCTGCAAGACTGCAAATAGCTGTAATATTTTCTTAAAATACCCTTTCATTATCACTAATATACCTCATACTTTATTAAATAGGTTTCTGTTGATGCCCTTTTTTTGTATCTCCAAAATTTCATCCGGCCTCCTTTCCCCAGAGAGTCATCCTATATAATAAATAGTTTTTTTTTAGGACAAAAAAAAAAAGATAGAAGAGGAAGAATTCAGTAGAACTGATTAGTACATTGAAAAAGTCTGAAAATGCATGCAATGTCCAATAATTGTGGACCTCTCATCTTTGCAAAGGGATAGGATATGAGAATATATTCTCAACTCTCTTCTTTTGAGCCATGTTTATTCTTCATAATTTTGCAACATTGAGAGTTTTTTTGGTGTGTGTTTCTGTTTACATTGTTGTAGTCACATATATTGTGTTCTTGACTTTGCTTCACTCATGTAGATCTTTTCATGTTTAGTTATATTTATCAAGTTTATAATTTCTTAAAGCAACAATAACATAACATTCCATTACCTTGATGTATAACAGTTTGTTTAATCATTCCCCAATAATTGGGCACTTTATTTCCAGTTCTTAGCTATCACAAAAAAAGGGCTACTATAAATATGTTATTGTATATAGGAACTTCTTATCACTGGCTTCCCTGGAATTTCTGGTCAAAGGGTAAGGACATTTTAGTAACTTTATTTGCTTAATTCAAATTTGCTTTCCAAAATGGTTATACTGCTTTATAGTTCCACCAACAATATTTTGGTATGCCTATCTTTCTACAACTGCTTCAACATGGACTAGTGCCGTCATTTCTCTTTGCTCTTTTTCAAGGTGTGAGGTGAAACTTCACTTCCTAATAAAGGAAATAGTAAATGATTGATTTGTAGCATTCATTCATATGGTTAATAGTTTGCAGTCTTTTGAGTTGTTTGTTCATATCCTTTACTCATTCATCTATTGGACAATTGCTTTTGGTCATATACTACTCTGTTCTTTACCCTGAGCCCTTGAATGTGATACATTTCATGTTCAGAATCACAGGATATCAGTCAGAGTAAATCTGATGCTTTCTAATCCAACCTGTCCCTGAAGAAGAGAAACTTCTCTTTCAGCATACTTAATTGATCATCAGTCCTTTTCCAGTCTATCAATGAGCCCACTTAAGTACCTGCTATATGCCAGGCACTGTGCTAAGCACTTGGTATATAAATAAAGGTGAGAGACAGATCCGATCCTTGAGGAGTTCACAACAACATGGAAGCAACTATGCGCAAGCAAGCTAAAGTCAGGATAAATGAGAGATAATCAATATAGGCAAGGCACGGGAATTTTAGGATATCAGAAAAGATTTCCTATAGAAAGTTGAATTCTACCTGGGACATAAAAGAAGCCAGGGAATCCAGGAAGCAGAGCTGAGGAGGGAAAGCATTCCAGGCATGGGAGGCAGATAGTCAATGAAAGTGCTTGGTGTTGGGTGTCTGGAGTATCTTGTTTGAAGAATAGCAAGGAGGGGAGTGTCATTGGAATGCATAGTGTTTGGTAGTGGGTAAGGTGTAAGAAAACTGGAAAGGTGGTAGGAGACCAGGATGTAATGGATTTTGAATGTGAAATAGGATTTGTATTCCATCCTGGAGTTGATATAAAGAGCCATTGGAGTGAATTTAATTTATTTAATTTTTATCTTTTTTTAATTAACATTTTTTTTCCATGTTTACATGATTCATGTTTTCTCTCTCCCATTATTCCTCCCCCTTCCCAGAGTTGACAAGCAATTCCACTGGGTTATTCATATAATCACTTGAACCCATTTCCATATCATTCATTTTTATAAAAGAATAATCATTTAAAACCAAAATCCTAAATCACTTACCCATATAAATAGTGATAAATCACATGTTTACTTCTGGATTTCTACTCCCACAGTTCTTTCTCTAGAATTGTCCTGGATCATTGCATTGCTTTTATTTTGTTTATTTATTCATTGTTTTTTTTTTAAACCCGTACCTTCTAAGACCTGTCTTAGAATTAATACTATGTATTGGTTCTAAGGCAGAAGAGTGGTAAGGGCTAGGCAATGGGGGGGTCAAGTGACTTGCTAAGAAGTGGCTGAGGCAGGGTTTGAACCCACGACCTCCCATCTCTGGGCCTGGTTCTCAATCCACTGAGCCACCCAGCTGCCCCCCATTCCATTGCTTTTAGTAGCAAAGTCAATCACATTTGATCGTCCGACAGTGTTATAGTCTCTTTGTATCATGTTCTCCTGGTTCACTCTCTTATCAATTCATGTTGGTCTTTCCAGTTCTTTTAGAAATCCATCAATTCATCATGCCTTATAGCACAATAATATTCCATCACCATCATGTACCAGAATTTGTTCAGTTGTTCCTCAATCAAGGGATATTCCCTCATTTTCCAGTTTTTATTTGCTACCACAAAGAGTGCAGCTATAACTATTTTTGTATAAACAGGTCCTTGCCCAGCTTTTTTTTTTTATGTTTTTGAGATATAAACTCAGTAGTGGTATTGCTGGATCAAAGGGCATGCATTCTTTTAAAGCCCTTGAGAGAGAGAGAGAAATTAAATTACTTCAGCCATTCCCCAGATGATGGCCATCCTCTCAATTGCAAATTCTTTGCCACTATAAGAAGAGCTGCTATAAATATTTTTGTACAAGTAGGCTCTTTTCCCTTTTCATTATCTCTTTGGGATACAGACTGAAATAGAATAGGTAAACTGAGTTATATTATTTCTTATTGAAATGGAGAAAGGTAAACTGAGGGAAACTGTTTCTTATTGCAATGACTGCTCCACACAGGGGAACTGCTCTGGGGAATGCTCTAGATAGATACTGGGGATTACTCTGGGGTTTGCCTACTGATCCCTACTGATGGCTGATGGATCAGTATATCTTTTTAACCTCCTCCCCACCTTCACTCCCTCCCTTCTCCAACCCTCTCCACCCAGTTCTTCTTGAAGCCTTTGGCTTTTTCCTCCTCCTCTGAGTGAACTATAAAGATACTCTTTTCCTTTCTTTTTCAAGTCAAGGGGTTTATTGGAATAATAGGATGGGAAACTGAAGTGAGAGGAATGAAGATGTCCCTAATCGAGAATGCCTGTGGGATTGTTGAGTACAGTCAGACTAAGGGTGCCACTTGAAATAGAATAGGTAAACTGAGGGGAAACTGTTACTTCTTGAAATAGAGAATGTAAACTGGGAGGAAACTGTTTCTTCTTGCAAACTGGGAGGAAACTGTTTCTTCTTACAAGTTGCATTTTTTTTCTAATAAAAGGGGAGATTGTGGTAGAGGCATGGAGAGAGAGAGAATTTGTAAACCAAGATGCAAGAAACTGGGGATCTAACCTGCCTGTCAATCAAGGAGTTTCCATAACGGAATGTTCCCAGGAGTTGGCAGTTGAGCTGACCAGGGGGAGGGGACTTGACTTGGAGTCACTCTCTCTGGAGGTTGGAAGCTGGCTGAAAGACCCTTGTGGGGCTGACTGATCAAGGGAAAACCTCTGTTCTCTTGGAGATTTGACTGATCAAGAGTTGGAGAAAAGCCAGGCTGAAGGAGAGACTTTGAACTTTTTTTTTCCTCTGGGGTTGAGGCTGAGAAAGGAGACAAGCCAGGCTGAAGGAGAGATTTTGAACTTTGTTTCTCTCTGGGGTTAAGTAAGCTGAGAGACCTTGCTGATTTTTTGAAGAAGATTTTGAAAAGCTGTTATCCTCCATCTCCCTAACTGTCTTAGAGTCACAGTTTGTGACTGGACTACTTCCTCAAACTCTCCTAAAATTCTCCTTGTAGTTTAGGGAAATCCTCAACCCTCTTACCTCAGTTTCCCATCCTGTTATCACAATAAACCCCTTATCTGAGAAAGAAAATTAGAGTATTTTATAGTCCACTCAGGGGGGAGGGAGGAAGCCAAAGGTTTCCAGAAGAGGGTGGTTAAGGGAGAGGGTGAGGGAGAAAGGAGGTTAGGAAATAGATTGATCAGTAGGGATCAGTAGGCAAACCCCAGAGCAGTTCCCTTGTGTACCAGCATCTCTGTGTGGGCAGCATCCCTTAGCATTTCTCATTTCTCCTTCCATTTCAAGTAAGCAGTTTCAGGTTCCTGTAGCAGCTCTCTAGTCACAAGCCAGAGGACAGCAGTCATTGCAAGAAGAAGAAACAGTTTCCCCTCAGTTTACATTCTCTATTTCAAGAAGTAATAGTTTCTCTCAGTTTACCTTATTCTATTTCAAGACCCCATTGTGGTATTATTACAGGATCAAAGAGTATGCCCAATTTTATGACCCTTTAGGTTTTATTCCAAATTACCCTCCAGAAGTGAGTCAGTCAGTTCACAACTCCACCAGCAATGCGTTAGTGACCCAATTTCACCATATCCCCTCCAACATTTATCAATTTCCTTTACTGTCCTATTGGCCAATCTGTTAGGTGTGATATGGTACCTCAGAGTTGTTTTCATTTCTCTAATCAAGAATGATTTAGAATGTTTTTATATGGTTATTGATAGCTTTGATTTCTTCATCTGAAATTGTTTGTTCATATCCCTTGATCATTTCTCAATTAGGGAATGGCTTGTATTCTTATAAATTTAACTTAATTCTCTATATATTTGAGAAATTAGATTTTTTTTTAGAGTACATTTTCCCCAGTTTGTTGTTTCCTTTCTAATCTTGGTGACTGGTTTTATTTGTACAAAAGCTTTTTATTTTAACATAATCAAAATGATTCATTTTATATCTTAAGCTATCTCTTATTTGGCCATAAATTCTTCCCTTCTCCATAGATCTTCTAGGTAAACTGTTCTATGTTCTCCTAATTTACTTATAGTATCACTCTTTATATATAAATCATACACCCATTTTAACCTTATCTTAGTATAAGACATGAGATATTGGTCTGAGTTTCTGCCATGCTGTTTTCCAATTTTCCCACCAGTTTTTGTTAAGCAGCGAGTTCTTATTCCAAAAGCTGGAATCTTTGGGTTTATCAAACACTCGGTTGCTAAGGTTATTTACAGAATCCCTCTATGTTGTGTATTTAATATTGATTTATTTATCATTTCTATTTCTTAGCCAGTACCAGACTATTTTGATGATTATTGTTTTATAGTACAGTTGAGATCTGCTACTGGCCTAGTTACTTTAGAGAAGATGGAATGATCAAGGGGCCCCATTGATAATTTCCCTTGAAGGGGACAACTTTATTGTCTGGGATGACAATAAATCTATTGAGAAATGACTAAATGAGAAATTACTAAAATTAGATCAATGTTATAGGAATGTAGATAAAGGGAGAATACTTAGTTAACCATTTAAGTTACTCAGGAGTTTCTTTATAGTTCAGTTCAAGTCAGCAAACATTAAGTGCCTATGGTGTACAGGCATTAATGCCAGATTGTCTTGCTTTCAAAAAATAGAAACTAAACAATCCTTGCCTAGACAGAGCTAATATTGTACTAAGAGATACAACATTTACACAAATAATTATAGTACAAGAAAAATTGAGGGAGAAAGCACTAACAACTAGAGGAGTCAAAGAAGGCTTCATGGAGGAGAAGAAATCTGAACTGACCTTTAATGGAAGAAAGGATTCTGAAAGCTAGAGAGAATAGCAACTAGTTGTCCGATTTAGCTGCAATGTGGAATTCAAGAAGTTAGTATAAAAGAAGTTTGGAAAGTTAGTGTACCCTCCTTTCACACAGAGTAAGAATCTAAGGGTTCAGATACCCAATGCCACAGATGTATCTGTGTTCCTTGGCCTAGCGTACTGTCCCTATAGGTGAGCCACATAGCCACACATTCTTAGTTGGAGCCAGAGGGAGCACTGGTTTTTCTTGAGATGTTGTGGTTATCTTCTTAGCATCTATTCCCTGTCAGCTCTTCCTTGATGCTATTCAGATTGCTGCCATGATGATTTTAAATCAGTACTTGGGAAGATCTGTGATTACTGAGGGCAAAGCGTTCTTTTTGCTGATGTTCCACCTTAGAATCCCAGTAAAACTGAAGAGAGATCTTTTGAGAATGACGGTGGCCCACAAAATCATAACTGATGCTAACCTGGGGATTATCTTAATAAGCCCCCAGCATACATTGGCAAATGACATGGTAAAGGAGCCCTTTCTTCCCCTTTTATCTCAGGAACTGTGCTTTGTACCCTGCAAAGCTTGATTTTGGAGCATGTATTTCTTTGGGGATCACATTCATATATTTTGACTATTGATTTTTTCCCCTCTCTAGACAACACTACAAACTGATGAAGTTAAAAATGTACCCTGTGGAACAAGGTAAGCTTTCCCTGTGCCTACTTTTAGTTGTCATTTGTTATAGAGGAGATTCCTCTTCACACATCTGGGGATTGCTTAGAATACTTTCAAATACACTTGTGACAAGCTTAGAGATATATTTGAACTTGGTATTCCAGCGGAGACTTGTGTGTAAACAGAACCTTTACATAATTCCCTTAACATCATTAACATCTGGTCTCAAATACCATTGAACTAAAGAGAATTCCTGAGAAAATTTCAATAACACAGTAGAACTTTGTTAAATGTACAAACAATTTGAAGGGGCACTTTTATGTATTAATATACCATAAGGATGCAAAGGAGGGAAAAACAATTCTGGGCCCAAAGTATGTGTAGAATTAAATCAGCATATTGAATTGTGCTAAGAAAAGAATATAATCTATAAAACCTCAGACACTAAATTCAAGTAGATTAATAAGTACAATTAGGCACCTAGAAAGTTTTTGGATCTGTAAAGGGAAATAATTGTCTGTGAAGATTGTAGACCCTTTTTGTTTCTTGTGTTACTCATATTTTCCTTTTTAGGTAATTGGGGGTTAAGTGACTGGGTCACCCAGCTAGGAAATGTCTGAGACCAGATTTAAACCCAGGACCTTCTATCTGACTCTCAAACCACTGAACCATCTAGCTGCCCCCTACCCTCTCCCCCCGATTAGTCATATTTTCTGTATTTTTAATGGATTTTTTTAAGAGTTTATTTGAATAATTTCTTGGAAGGGTCACTTATTTCTATTGATTTTCAATAGAATTAAAGTTGATTATCTCAATTAACCATGTTAAACGAGTCTTACTTTTCATGAGGGATAGTTTCCTAATTATAGACTACATTACCTATCTTTCTAGTCACCTTAGAGAGGGATACTTACTGTCAATCTTCATTATTCAAAGATTTGTATTTGTGAATTCACCTTCTGGCCAAAATTTATAATCCCAAAATCAATATTCCTGGTACTTTCGTGGCCATTTGTTGACACGTGCAGCATGGTAAAAAATCAGAATTGCCTAATGTACATATTTCTAGCTGAACAAGGTGACACACTTGCTTTCTTGTTTCAGCTCATACTATAAACAATCATCCTTTTTGCCATTTATTTAATGCCATGTTTTTTGTATTTTTATGTTTTGATGATTTTGCTGTTTAAAATGGTTCCCAAGGGTTGTGATGAAGTACTATCTAGCATGTTCCTAAGCCCAAGAAGTCTGTGATATGTCTTTCAGAGTAAATACATGTGTTAGATAACTGTGAGTGCTGCTGGATTTTAATTCAATGTTAACTCCAATAATATGAGTGTATCTAGAAAAAAGAAGAGGAAATTCACTGATCTGTAGATGAATTTTAGAAACTGCTAAAGTAAATGTTGTGGGGGCAGCTGGGTGGCTCAGTGGATTAATAGCCAGGCCTAGAGATGAGAGGTCCTAGGTTCAAATCTGACCTCAGACATTTCCTAGTTGTGTGACTTAACCCCCATTGCCTAGCCCTTACCACTCTTCTGCTTTAGAACCAATACATAGTATTAATTCTAAAACAGAAGGTAAGGGTTTAAAAAAATAAAGTAAATGTTGTGATCAGAAGCTTGCAAGAACCTAACCTTGTATTTCCCTAAGGACTACAGGTTCAGTATTCTTAATTCAGGATTCATTGTGTAAATCTTGAAATCTCTCAGTAGGGAATTTGTTCCAATTAAGAATTCCCCGATGGGGAAATTTATATATATATATAATTTATGACTTTATAGAACATCATTACTTTAAATGATGAGAATTGACTGTATGTACTTTAATCACAAGAAAAACCAAAATGAAGGAGGATAGAGCAATGCAAATATATCCTCACTGCTGATAAGGTCATCTTAAGATGTAAAGGACTGAATGTTTAAAAAATTATTTTTTCATCTTGCTGACACAATTCAATGTATGGAATATATTTGAGCCAAATGGTTTGCACAACTTTCCTAACAGCCAGGTATCTTATAGTTATTCACTTTTCATTTCCCTTTTTTTCCCATAGTGGTGGGGTCATGATCTATATTGACCGAATTGAAGTTGTTAATATGTTGGCTCCTTTTGCAGGTATTGTGCTCTTCCCTTCTATTATTGCTATTGTCAGAATCAAAGTATAAATAATTGATATTTAGGAATGTTGTTACTAATCTTAAGGTATGTGTGATACTGTTAGAGATGATTTCATGAAATTTATTTTGAGGACATTATAATCTTACCCAAATCTAACCTTTCCCCTTAATTATTTGCAAATCCAAGAAGAGTAGGTATAGGGGATAGAAACCATCTTATTTATAGTACTCAGGGTTTAAGGATTATAGAATCATAGTTTTAAAGGTGGAATAGATTATCAAAGTCATCTGTTTCAACCTCATTTATAGGAAATTGAGTCCCTTAGAAGTTAAGCATAAATAAAAAAAATAAAAAGACCTTGTTCAAGGTCACACAGATAAGAAACAGACAGAGCTGGATTGAAACTCAGATCTTAGGGCAGTTAGGTGGCTCAGGGGATATAGAGCCAGGTCTTGAGATGGAAGATCCTGGGTTCAGAATTGGCCTCAGATACTCCCTAGCTGTGTGACCTTGGGCAAATCACTTAACCTCAATTGCCTAGGTCTTACTGCTCTTCTGGCTTGGAAGTGCTACTTAGTATTAATTCCAAGACAGATGGTAAGAATTTAAAAAATAGAAAGAAAGAAACTCAGGTCCTTTAACTCCAAATATAGACCTTTCCCCATTACATCACAGTATCTTCCAAAGGCAAAGGAATGCTTATCATGATGATAAGCAAATCCTTCAATTTTTAGACCTTCTGGGACTAAGGATATGGGGGAAAGGCTATAGTTGTCATCCCCCATCTGAGTGGCACGTTTGAGAAGGGTCTCAGCCCTCTATCACCTCTGTTTGAACTGATCCTACAAAACCTTTTTCCTCATTAAGGAATGAGATTTGGGACCAGAGAGGGAGCCTCTGGAAGGCTCCCATCTTCAGGCTGAGAGATCTGAAGAATAGTAAAATTACCTTGTCCTTCCTGCCAATAATTCACCAAATCTGATGCTAGCAAAGGGCATTATGGGCTCTGGCCCTATTTGCTCCATCTTATCTTTCTGAGACATACCCCTTCTCTATGCATCCACTGCCTCTCTGCATCAAAGTCTCCATGTTTCTTGTTTTTATTGATTTTGCTTTCTTAGAAAAAGAAAAACCAAAGCAAAACCAAAAGTATGTATTTATGTAGCTATTATGCTTGAAAATGACCTAATTTTGCCTATTGATTTGTTCTCCCAAAGAGTTTTGGTGTATGCCCTATAAGTTTGAAAACTCAGATTTAGGTAGAAGCTGCATTCTTGATTGAATCCATAAAGAATCAATGAGGTTCTTTGATTTTTCTTTGGCACTGAGTATTATTTTGGAAGATTGTCCGCTGTTCTTTTCTTTCAGTATTTGATATCGTGAGGAACTACACTGCAGATTATGATAAGACTTTAATCTTCAATAAAATACACCATGAATTGAACCAGTTTTGCAGTGCCCACACTCTTCAGGAAGTTTACATTGAATTGTTTGGTGAGTGCTCTCCTCCCCCTCCTTCATTTTGAACAATACCTGCTGTGCTAATTTTACAGATACTTCTGAAGTAAAAATTTATTAACTTTTATTGAGAGCATTTTTCTTACACTTATGATAAAATAACTGTTTTTGTCTTTTAAAGTATTTTTTACTGTTAAATTGCCATAAATGGTTAACATGATTTGAGCTTAGAGTCTTTATTTTAAGTTTAGAATTTAAATGCTTTGAGAGAAAGTAATTTTAAGAACAGATGCTGTTTTCTTAAACTCGTATAATTAACTAGGGGTTGGGTAAATTTTATCTTCTTATAGATTCTTATATAGTTTGACCTCTCTTTTGAATAAAACAGATCTCTGGGAGTCAGCAGGGCTACTTATTTTACAGTCTCTGATTTGAATATATGAATGTTCTGGAAGGTTGAGTAGAATGTTTTCTTTTGATAAACTAGGTCATTAAAGTGAGGATTTACTTCTCGTTTTCCTGAAACCTCCAAATCATTTTGTGGCTGGAGAAAGTTGGTAGCAAAACCTTCCATTAGTGAAGGATGTCTGTCTACCAAGTAGATCATTGAGAATTGAGGTCTATCAGTTGATAACCTACTGGTTAGGGCTCTGTGGGTTAGAACTTACAGGTTGGGGAAATTTGGTCTGTCCAGGTTGGTTGTGTCACTTGTTAATCTAATATTGGTGAAACACACTAAAATGGTAATAGATAACACATGGGTTGAACTTTTGGCGAGCCTTTAAAATATGTGTGTGTGTGTGTGTGTGTGTGTGTGTGTGTGTGTGTGTGTGTGTATATATATATATATATATAATTTTTATTTTATTTGTTTAAAAATATTTTTCCATGGTTACATGATTCATATTCTCTGCCTTCCCTCTTCCCTCCTGGGGGTACAAGAAATTCCACTGGGTTATAAATATATTATCACTCAATCTATTTCCATATTATTCTTTTTTGTAAGAGTAACTCTTTGGAGAGCCTTTTTAAAGATTTTTCCTATGCACCTGTATCCAGACTCAAAATAAGTCTGAGAGTGGTAGAAAATAATATGTTATTATGTCTTGTGTAAAAGAGAATATTGTTATTAGATTAATCTAAAGATCAACTTGATATAGATTTTTATGTAATAGTGTTCATATTAGTGTAATTTATGATTTTATAGATGAAAGACTTACATTCTCCAATGACTGAGTAATTTTGAGCAGTTTATTTAACTTCCTTGATGTGATCATCTCTGCCCCTTTTCGCACCACAGGAAAAGAGATATAATAAACATAGAATCATAGATTTAGGTCCAGAACCATCTCTTCCCACTCTCTCATTTCACAGATGAAGCTGCTGAAGTCTAGAGAGTTAGGTAAGTGGCTTCCCCACCATCACTGATCACTAAGTTAGCAGAGCCAGGATTGGAAGCTGGATCCAATGATCCTATGCTCTTTTGTTTCATAATACTACTTCTTTTAAGGAGAATTTTGAGCTTCACAAAAGACAATAACTATAAAGTCCAAGATTGATCACAATCGTTTTTGTTTAAATTTGAGTAGAATAGCATGTTTTATGTGTTACCACACCTGCTGTTTTCTTGCTTCCAAAAATAGATCAGATAGATGAAAACTTGAAGCAGGCCCTACAGAAAGATCTGAACATCATGGCCCCCGGTCTCACTATACAGGTAGGCCCGATGTGCTTGGGAATATTTTTTTATTTTTATAAAATTTAATTTAATTCCAAGATATAGCAATAACAAAGTACAAATATTTCTACCAACCTCCAGGGGGGCATCCTCTCCCCTATGCCACCTCAGCTTCTGGGAAGAGTAAGTTCAATATCATTCTGTTCTTAAATATTATTAGTCCTACTAAGTTCCCACACAGGATGGGTCCTTGTCTCATCTACTGCTGGATTGGGGTCCCAAAGATCTCTCCCAGAGGTCATTCTGTACTCCTCAAAGTACTGATTCTGGACTCTGTGTCGATGACTGCAAAACTGAACTCTGGAACTTGTTGATACCAAAGAGCCTCTTGAGAAGATTTTTGAAGAATTTGAGATTCTTAATTTGTCTCCTTTATTCAACAAATTTAATTCAAGAGTAGTAATGAAATGTTCGGTCTCCCTAATAAAGCTATTAATGTGTTTATAGCTTTATATTTAAAAATTATTATTGTTTACTTTAACTACCATCTATCCCTTTCGAGGACTTTTGAAAGAAAAAATATAAGCAAGCTGAATCATATTAAATCAAGTCTGTACTCACATTACTTTCCTAGAGGGTTCCATTAATTTCAGTTCAGTCCAGCATCTGGAACTTATAAAAACAATTATATGCCTTGAAGTAATACTCATTCATTGGGACTATATACCCTAATTATTAGAAAGACCTCTCTGTTTAAAGATATTTAATAATATTACAACCCGTCTGACAATTAGAACACATATTGATGCAGTGCAATTAAAAATGATAAATATGAACAATCTCAAAAAATTTCAAAAGATTTGTATGAAGTCTGTGCAAAAGAAGTGGGACCAGTTGAGCAAATGCACACTCACATCCACCCATGGATTATGACTATGTAAAATGAAGAGATGTATACAAATGTGGAGACAAATGAATAGTGGAAAAAAGAATAGGGTGGAATGGGGAGAAATCACTATCATGTTACAGATGTTTGTATGGTAGGATTTACTTAAAAAGTACAGTTTGTTTTTATTGTTGCTTAATGTCATTTCCACAAGAAACTATTTTAAACAAAAACCACATGAAATGTTTATTGACTGTCCTATATATAAGCCAAGGAATGTACTAGGTTTTTGCTTTCAGGAAGCTTATATTCTAGTTGGAAAGATGACATAAAGATCTAAAGATAAATTCCAATAAAAAGTTAAATAACAGGTCTCAACAACAATAGATGATTTGACAAGGCCTGAAACACCAAGAACATCATACAGACTGTCATTACTGTGAATGCTCAAACTGGAGAGAGGTGCTTTAACCTGGAGCAGTTGTGGGGGACTTTATGGAGGTGGGATTTAAGATAAGTCTTTGTGAATAGGAGCATGCAGATGGACTAGAAAGACTTGGAGCAAGAGGATTCTGGATAGGTCAGTCTATGTAGAACCATGAAGGCTAGAAAATCTCTGTCTTGTGGAGAGAAGGTAGGATTCATGTCAGAAGAGCTCTGATTGAAACACCAATTGGACTGCTTACTCATCACCTTGTCACTGTGAAGGAGGGACTTCACTTCTGCATAGCTTAGCTTCTTCCATCATAAAGTGAAGGGAGTGTGATGCTCTCTAAGGCACCCCTTGCACCTCTTTATCCTTGAGTCCTAGGCATTCTGGCTCAATATATTTATATGTCTATATATCTACATATAGACATATAGATATAAGTAGGTATGTTCCAGGAAGCAGTGGAAGATAATCTAGCAGAGAAGGTTGAGACAAGTTTGTAGAAGGCAGTTCATACCATTTTGGAAAGCTGTCTTTGTTAGGAACTATATTCTTAAAGCTGAGCTAGAATCTGCCTTCTTGAGGCTAAACAAAACAAATTAATTTTACCGTAACAGTCTAGCTTTAGTTATTTGAAGATTGTTGTCACTGTTTCCTCTTGTCTGAACATCTCTAGTTTTTTTATTACTTGATCCTCAAATGACATGCTTTCATATGGAAGTGTTTTGAGTGGATTAATTGTGTTATTATTGGGAAATTAGTTTGGCTATGTTGTGTAGGATGAATGTTAGCAGAAAGAAAAAGATTAAAGGCAAGAGAGGCCTGTGAGACTATTGTAATAGCCCAAGCAGAGATCTCAACTGGAGTAAGCAGGTGACATGCCCAGATTTATGGACAGCTGCATGGAGGATGTACTGACATGGGGTGAAAGGGAAGAAAAGAGACCAGATAGAACACTATTCAGTGGCCTAGTCAAGAGGGTTCTAACTGTGAGTAGAGAGGAGGGGGACTTAGATGAGAGATTTTAGGTAGGTAGAAATGACAACATTTGATGATTGGATGTGTGGGGTGAGGGAGAAAGGAAGGGGACAGTCAAGGATGACATTAAGGTTTGGGCTTTGTGAATAGGGCAGGGTATGGGATGTGATGGTGCTTAGGGAACAGATAATGAGTCTTGTTTTGGACATGTTGAATTTGAGAAATATGAGAAACTGATAGGTGGTATTAGAATGACTTGTCTCCAAGAAGTACAATGTAATGTTCTTTTTTTTTTTTGGCGGGGGGGGGGGGGGGGGTGGAGGGAAGAGAGAGAGGGAAGGAGTGAGGGAGAGAGGAGGGGGGCAGGGAGAAAAGAGAAGAAGGATAAGATGAAAGAGGGAATTGGAGGGATTATGAGAATCAGTATAAAGGTTTTTTTGGCCAACCTTACAAAATCAGAGATTCTTTTTTTTTTTTTTTAAGGAAACAGGGTTCAATCAATAACCATTTATTAAGCACTTATGTTCTAGGTCAAAAATCTTAAAATTTTGTGTGTCATGGACACCTAGCTTTTAAATACATAAATTCATCACAAATGAAACCAATTATACTGAAATACAGTTATCAAAATACAAAAAAAAATTTATAAGACCCCTAGTCAAAAACAAAAAAGTTCTTGCCCTCAAAGAGTTTACAGCCTATTTTGGAGAAAGCATGTATACACAAAACAGCTGATTTTAATAAACTAGTAGCTAGAGGTAGAAAGAAATCAGGTGGCACTTGAACTAAATCTTAAAGGAAATTAGTATTTCTAAGAGGCAGAGGGGAAGAAGGTATGCATTCCAGGCAAGGGGGACCACCAGGACAAGGACCCAGAAACGACAGGTAGAGGGCCTCAGGTAAGGTAAAACAGATGTGAAGGGGAGCAGGGAGGTTGGAAAAGGGACGCTGGGACTGGGTTGTGAATGGTTTTTAATGCCCAACAGATTAGACTTTATATTCAATCCTAAAGGTGACCGTTAAGTCTGGAATTTACTAGGAAGGAGAGTAATATTGTCAGTAACTGGGACAGCTGCAAAGAAGATGCAAGGAGCCTGGTGGCAGGCAGAAGGCTCCCCCAGTACAAAAATATAAAACAAAACCAAAAAAAATTAAAAAAAAAAAGGGTTTTTTTTTGTTTGTTTGTTTTGTTTCACGGACTCCTTTGGCATCCTAGTGCAAGATCTCTGTCATATTATTAGGATAATATTTTCACTTGCAAAAAATTATCAGAATAATGTTAAGTGAAAAATAAAATGTATAGATTATAAAGGAAACTAGTTATCAAAATATATATTTTTAAAACCAAATTCTCATTCCATCACTACCCAAGGTAAGAATCTGTGCCCTAAACACTGTTTTATATCATGGACTTTTCATTCTAATGCCTTTGCTGTGTTGGATAACTCCTTTTGGACAATTAGTAAAAACCACTATCCAGAGAAGACTCATCAAGAATGATCATCAGTTAACATCTTCAGAAAAGAGGCTAAATCTTTAACTTAGCTCTGACCACTACAAACTCATATAGCATGTAGATTTAGGAAGACTTCAGTTTAGATTCATCCTTAGAGTCTCATAAGCTGTGTGAACCCTGTCAAATTATCTAACCTCTGTATGCCTCAGTTTCCTTATTTGTAAAATGGGGATGATAACAACCTGTCTCCTAGGGTTGTTGTAAAGATCAAATGAAATAATATTTGAAAAGTACTTCACAAACCTTAAAGCACTATATAAATGCTAGCTATTATAATTAAAATATATTTGAGCAATTGGAAAGGGCTATGTAATGATGTAATGAGACTGTTTTAATGAGGGAAAAGAAGCTTCATGTCCTCAAAGGGTATGTAGAGGGTTAAATAAGAGCAATAAAGGTTCTGGGAAGAAACTGGGTTTGTTCTGGAATGAGTGTTAGAAAGGAGGAAGAAGGAGGGAGGGCTGAAGCGTTAATGTGCTTTTACTCATCAGATTGGGGTGAGTGAGAAAATAAGGGGAAAGAAACATGTAGGAAGGGTTGAGAGCACTGGGCTTGTGATGAACCTTAACTGCTCTGAAATGAGGAAAGCAAGTTTGGGCACACACAATTGGAGTGGTGGTGGCAGGGTGGCGTTTCATGTAGAGAGAGAACAAATTCAACAGGAAAATAAGGAGGGGTGGTTAGGAGGTAGGATGATATCAGAAAGGAACTTGTTGCTGCCAAAACAAACTTCTTAATCAATTAGAAGTAAAGATAAAAGAGGAGGGAGATCTGGAAACCTAGAAGGGTACCTGTCACTTAAGGAATGGATGAACAAATTGTGGCATGTGAATGTAATGAAATATTACTATTCCATAGGAACCAACAAGAAAGATGATTTCATAGAGGCCAGGGTAGTATGAACTGACCTTTAGTAAAATGAGCAGAACCAGAAGAACAGTTTATACAAGAACAGTATCACAAAAGAAAAACACTTAGAAAGACTTAAGAACTCTGCTCAGTGCACTGACCAGCCATAACTCCAAAGAAGTGATGGTCTCAAGATGAAGAAAGAGACATACATTTTTGGATGTGGCCCCTGCGTGGATTTCTTTTCCCTGACTATGCTTATTTATGAGAGTTGTTTTTTCCCTTTCTCCTGGTTTTTAATTGGGGAAAATGGTTTTTAGTAAAAGTGAAAGGCAGGGAGCCTGGCAACCAACAGTAATGCTAAAAACAAAGTTACATGTATCCAAAGAATATGCACTGAAGGTATTTCATGTTCTTATTGTTTAGGTGCCATACCTCCTAGATCCTGGAGATTACTGATAGTTGAAAAATCTCATGCCCTGGTCATTTAATTGTGGAAAATCTGCTTGCAGTTCTTACTGTGATCGTTATCCTTTCATTTTTGTGTTCTCTTTAGATTTACAATGATTTCGATACTGGTTGGTGTTTTCTTTGACTTAACTCTTCTCTCTAGCTTTAGTTTCTGAAATGGGACAGGCTCCACCTGCTAATGTACTTTGGGTATAATGCTGGCTCTGCTGGGTTTGTGCACTGACTTCTGCCTCTAGGAACTAGATTCCTCGTTGGAACTTTGAGGTTCAGGGTACTGGATCTTCAGGACTCTTTGACTTTTCAGAACATATTTTCAGGAACCTACAAACCTCTGAATCTGGGCTTTTCTCCCCCATTAGATTATGAGCTCTTTATGTCTATTGGTTCTTGAATCTTCAGGACTTAGCACAGTGCTCAGCACTAGTCAGTGCTTAATAAATGTTTATTGACTGACTTCTCTTTCTGAGTACTAAAGTGGCATATTGGTTGCTACCCATTGCACTACTCTCTAGCACTTCCATGGTCCTCACCCTAGTGCTTTGTGACTACACTGAGATTTTTTTAGGGGAGCCCTCTTCTTTTGTTACCTCTGGATACTGAGTCCTGCACATGTCCTTGGCCATCATTGGGTATGCCTGGAGGCTACCATTTGCTAACAACAAGCTTTGATTGTTGGTCCTTCTTCTGCTATCGGCCTTGTGCTTCTGGCTGTCTTTTGGGGGCAGTTGTGTGTGGGAAAAATCACTAGTTTCTTGTTGGTTTTCTTGATCATTATTCTGTCTGTTATGAGTTCTGGAGCTAGATTGCTTCTCTCCTTTCAAGCAGCTTTTTCAGTGGAAGTGCCCCACTACAGGATGCTGAAGTTCAGAAAGGCTGAGGAACTTCTGTCCATATTTACTTACTTAGCTGTTGTCAGAATTGGGATTAATCCCCACTTTTTCCTGCTTCCAAATCAGTGCTGAACTATGCCTTGTTGACTCATAGTTGTATTACATAAATATACCTTGGGGGGGGGGGGCACAAGAAGCAGAGGGGATTAGGAAGGATCTCCTGCAGGGAGAGGGCCTGAGCTTGTAAGAAGGAATAGAAAAGTTGTGGTGGAGAGGAAAGGACATGCCAGGCATGGGGGATACCTGTGTCAGAATATAGAAGTGGGGAATTTGTAATGTTATCTGTGAGGGGCAGCAAATAGCTAGACATCGCCAAACTGTAGAGTGCATAAAAGTGTGCCAATGTGTAGGGTTTTATGTGCAAGTCAGAGGAGATTGTATTTGGTCCTAGAGACAATGTGGAGCCACTGGAGTTTATTGAGCAGGAGTATGACATGATCAGACATGGACTTTATGAATATTACTTCCACAGTTGTGTGAAAGGTGAATTGGAAGAGAGAGAGATGATACAGGAAAGACAAATTGGAGTACTGCCATACTGAACTACTGCAGGTGATTATTTGTGAATGAGGATGATGATGGTTCTACTAGTATTTAGAAAGGGATGGATGTGAGTGATATTGTGGAGGTAGAATTGATAGGACTTGGCAGCTGTATTGCATATTGGTGTGGAGGAGGGTGAAAAGTCAAGATAACTGTGGTTGTGAACCTGGGTAAATAGTAGGAGGGTGCTATTCTGGGGGGGAGGGAGGTAAATGAGGTATAGAGTTGAATTTTGGGGGAAAGAGAATGAGACATTTTGGACATATTGAATTTGAGATGCCTATATTATATCCACATTGAAATTTCCAATTGGTATTTGGTGATATTAGACTGAAGTTCAGGCTAGAGAGTAAGAATTTGCATCTATCCTGTGAGTCATCCGAATAGGGATAATGAAATCCTTAGGGGCTAATGAGTTCACCAGGAGAGAGTATAGAGAAAAGAAGGCCTACAGGGAGGAGGCCGGACAGGGATGAAAATCCAGCAGGGGAGCTTGAGGTGGGGGTACAATGTGAATGAAGAGAATAGCAGGATCCTGAGAGAGGAGAGGTTGGTGAACTGGTTAAGAGAGGTCAAGGAAAAGAACTGAAATAATTATGACAAATCAAGAGATATTGGTAACTTTCATTTGAGAAGTGAATGAGAAGAGAGGAAGTAGCAGCAGTGATAGACATTTTTTCTAGAAATTTTACTGCAAAAAGAAGGGAGGAGAGAAATAGAATGGTAGCTGGTGGGTTTTGCTAGGGTTAAATCAAGGTATTTTTGTTTGTTTTTTAAGAAACAGGGGACCTGGGTATATTTTTAGGCAACTGAGGAGTCATTGGATAAGGCGAGATTGAAGATTAGCAAAAGAGAGTGGTTGGAATTAAAAGTACAAGTAGAAAGGTTAATGTTGGCAAGAAAGTAGACCTGAAAAAGACCTTTAGTATCTTGGGGAGGTCCTTCATGGATCATTTCTGGAATGACTCAGATAAGAATTAGGTGGAGATAAGAAGGCATGAAAGAGGTAGGGTGTCTTAGTGTCAGGTAACAAACATTAGAATTTAATAAGTGCCTTCTTTCTGCCAGCTCTGTGCTAAATGCTGGAGAGACTGGGGAAAGGCCAGAAACTTTTTTTTTTTTAAGTTCCCTCACTGGGAGTTTGTTACACCAATGAATTTACAGATTTGAATTAAAAAGTTATAATAAGGTTTCAGTAGTAGTGGAGGGAGTACACAATTTGGAATTGTGGCTCCAGTAGAGTAAATATGATAGCCAGAGCTGGAGTTCCTATAGAAACAGAATGGTAGGATGTTTTGCAGTTTGTTTAAAAGCACTAGAATTTGATTAGCATCTAAAGATTTAATGGTTTTTTTGTGGTGGTTAAAGCAAGGGGGTGTCATTTAGAAACTAACAGTTTGTCCTTTGGTCTAAAATTGTCTCTTTAAGAGAATTGAAACTTTCTTCATTTTTATATTGGTTTAGCAATGAAAGACCTTTTCTGCTTTCAAGTACTTGATAGGTCAGAGCCCTAAAAGTGATAGTTTCTGGGTAAACTGATCTTTGTTTATCTGAGGACATTGTGCTCAGAAGAAATGGGGAGAATGGCTACAAGTTTTGTCACATGGTCTGCACGCTGTGTAAAACTGGAGAATGTATAGGAGGTGATGTTCTTAGCCGTTATAAGTTAGATCATAACAAATGATCAGTGATCAATGAAAAGGCATTTATTAAGGGTGAACAAGCACTGTGGTAAGCATTGGGGATACAGATAGAAAAGCCAGATACTCCATGGTGGCAAGGAACTGTCATAAAAATTTAGCTGCATGGTTCATGAGAAAGCCCCAGAATCCCATGAGTGCACAGTGGTGAATCTGGTAAAAGCCTTGAGAATCCTTGGATTATGTCAGTGAGGTCAGATATTAGTGCTGGGGGTATTCAGGGGCATATAGGCAGGGCATGTGGCAATTTCTGCTGGTTCTCCAGCTCTTTTTTTTTTTTTTTTTTTAATCCTTACCTTCTGTCTTAGAATCAGTACTGTGTATTGGCTCCAAGGCAGGCAGGGCTTGGCAATGGGGTTTAAGTGGCTTGTCCAGGGTCACACAGCTGGGAAGTGTCTGAAGCCAGATTTGAATTTAGGACCTCTCATCTCTAGGTCTGGCTCTCAATCCACTGAGCCACCCAGCTGCTCTAGCTCTTAGTGACATTCAGCTCTCCAAACCACCTTAAGCATTCAAACAGCCCAGATGAATTCTGGCATAGTCTAGGTCCAGAGGAAGAAAGGCAAGGGAGGGAAAAGTAACCCTATTTGTGACATGTCTTGCTACTGCTAGACCATCATAGATGGGTTATCTTTCAGTCACTTAGCTTTACAACTGTGAACCATGGTACCGATTGGGGAAAAGGGAAGTACATTTGTTCA
Source organism: Monodelphis domestica (assembly GCF_027887165.1). Taxonomy (NCBI): domain Eukaryota; kingdom Metazoa; phylum Chordata; class Mammalia; order Didelphimorphia; family Didelphidae; genus Monodelphis; species Monodelphis domestica. The sequence continues at coordinate 41,743,322 of NC_077227.1, forward strand.
TTGTCAAATCTTTATATTTATATTTATATTTGCATTAAATGACCAGCATTTCTTTGGACTAATAGTAATAGTTATATATCAACCAAAGTCCAGTCTTTATCTGTAGTATTTTGAAACTTTATTAAGGTAGCAAGAAAGTCAATTAATTAGAAATCTGTACTATTTTATAGCAAAAGTAGGAAACTTTGTTTTTCACTAATGCTCCCTCACAACTGCTTGACCTTAATTTAAGATAGAAGAAAGCTTTCTTGCTTTTATCCTGGCTGAATAGGTATATCCTTCATGTTTGTTGGTCAGACAAAGTTATTTATGCAATAATGTCATTAATACATTATTCTTTTACATATATATATATATATATATATGTGTGTGTGTATATATATATATATATATAATTCCTTTGATTCCAAGGCACAAATTGGGTGGTTGGTGACATTAGTACTTGAAAGTGCTGGTAGCATTTACTTCTTTGACTACTTATTATTGCCATGTCACTTATTGTCTTTTTCAGTATGATCATTGTCATTTGAAATTAAGTGCTGCTGGTAATGTTCTTTTGCCTAACTTTCCACGTTTGTTAAACCGATTAACAGTGCTTGGTAGGGTGTGTCTGTATAGTTTTCTAGTGGACTCTCCTTTTTCCTATTGCTAGGTGTCAGAATTAGTTATGGCATATTCATGAACTGAATATGAACATATTCAAGGCTGCAAAGCTGTCAATTTAAAGCTATATTTAGATACATTTTAAAAATCTACTCTGGCTTTTTTTCTTAATAGGCTGTGCGTGTAACAAAACCCAAAATCCCAGAAGCCATAAGAAGAAATTTTGAACTAATGTGAGTAATGTTCATGAGATCACATTGTTTTTATACAGAGTTGTCTGAAGATCAGTGCCAGCAGTCTAGATAAGATTTAAGCATTAAGCTGTCTTCAACAGTTGGGGAGGGGGCAGCAGAGCATGTGTACCTTTTTTACTTTATTAGTTTCATATGTGTTAAAGACACTTTCAAAAATATCTTGTCACTAGGGAAATGTTGCTTTAGTTTTCTGTTTTTCTTATAAGGTATTTTCTCTTTTCATTTTGGAATGTGGCTTATGTCTTTGTTTTTAATAGCCAATTGAAACATATACTGTCCTGTATTCTTTCAACTTGAACCACATAAGAGCACACTGAAGTAGCAATCCAGGGTCTTCTTAGGAGAATGGATATATGGTCTTGGCCCAGAACCATTGTTGGAAGCCTAGACTAGGAACTTGAGCAAAGCCATCAATAAAATCCATTGATATAAAAGAATCTATCATTCATGTAAGTTCTCAAACCTTATTCCTGCATTGTGCTGATTATAGTAGACACATGATTGACCTAAAGTTTGGGTATCTATTGTGTGCACTTGTGCATTCAAAGTGATAATAGGATCATTAGATCTTTCCAGGGGAAACTCAAACTTGAGTAGGTTCTTGTTTCTGAAGGCAGTCTGACTGGTTTGTGTCCCGGGCTTTGGTTAGAGATTTAGGGGTGTGGAGTGAGGATAATAGATAACTCAGCATGCCCCAAACTGAATTATCTTTCCCTGAAAGCCCTCCCCTCTTCCTAACTTACCTATTCCTATTGAAGGATCATTCTCAACTTCTCAACCCCCATATCCATAACTGCCACATCCTGGCACTGATTGCTACCAAAATTTGTTTACCATCATTTAGCTCATATCTTTCCTGTTTACCAGAACATTATGAACAAGATTGTCCAGTTCTTTGCTGAGCCTGAGATAATATGCCACTCTTTGGTTTGCTAGTCTTGTACTACCTGGGAAAAAGAGTTGAGGTTACTTTGGCCCCATTTTTATTGCTGCACAATGAGCACTTCAAGCTTAGCGCCCCTCCAGAGAGACTGATCCTTCAGGCCTTTATGATCATTTGCCTGGAGGTGTCCTCACCTTGGTGCCAGACTGATCTATATTACACTAGAAATATCTTTGTATTGCCCAAAAAGTTTTCCATTACTGACAGAACAGTGGCTAAAGTCCTTGATCTGGATATTAAGATTCCTTATAATCAGGTTCCATCTTTTCTTTCCACTTTATACTTAATGCTGCTCATTCAGCATTTCAGCATACTTTTTCACAGGGGGTGGGTGAAGAGAGAATGGAGAAAAGACAAGAGCAGCCATTCAGTCAGGACCATAGTTGGGACTCAGCTATACTGTGTAGTTTCTTCTTTTTTTAAATTGAATTTTTTTTTTAATTACACGTAGAAACAATTTTTGACAATTGTTTTCTGACATTTTGCAGTTTGGATTCTCTCCTTTCTTCCTCCCCACCCCCACCCCCCAACATCAGGCCATAAATATAGCCTGATACAGGTTATATCAGTGCTTTCATGCAATATATCCATATTCCCCATGTGTTGTGACTGAAGATATATCACATATTCAATAAAAAACTCACATAGGACATAAAGTGAAAGATGACTGCTTTGATCAGATTCCAACAGGTCCATTTTTGGCTGTGGATAGTGCTATAGCACTGTTCGTCATGAGTCCTTTAGGAGGGTTATCATGGAACTTTGCTGCTGATAATAATCCAGCCCTTTGTAGTTGATCATCATACAGTATTACACTATTCTCCTGGTTCTGGAGAATTTTGCATCAGTTCATATGAATCTTTCCAGGTTTATCATTTCTTATGGTGTGGTAGTATTCCATTACAACCATATACTGCAGCTTGTTCAGCCATGTAATGTATAGTTTTAGAGAGGGTTAAGTAACTTGCCAATGGTCTATAGGTGCTGTTTTGGAGGCCAAATCTGATCCCAAGGCTTCTTGGCCTCTCTATTCATGATGTCACAATACCTATAATAATAATTCTTAGCAACAATAGCTTTAAAAATTTATATAGTTCTTTAAAGTTTACAAAGCATTTCTGTCACAATAAACCTGTGAGACATGTAGTACAAGTAATATTTCCATTTTACAGTTTTGGAAACAGGGTTAGTGAGGTTGTCACTTGTCAGTGGCCATATAGCTAGTATACACAGCAAAGAACACTCCTAAAACAAACTGAACCTCCCTGGGGCTTAGATTCTTCTGTACAATGAGGTGATCTCAAGGTTCCTTCTTCTTAACAGATTCTTTTTTGTTATGTTTATTTTTGTACAAGTCCTATTTCCTTTTAGTAGATTATAAGAACCTTGAAGGTAGGGGCTCTTTTATATATCATCTCTCAGCATATAGTAGATATATTTGTAACAAAGTAGATGCTTAATAAATATTGAGCAAGGCGGAGTGATTAGAACAGACCTTTCATTAAATCCCATTTCCAACACTAATTTAGGGTGTGGTCTTATATCAGTCATGTAACATCTTATAGCTTCAGTTTCATCTTCTGTGAAATAGTTTCTGATATTTGCATGACTTAAAAGGAAAGTAGTTTATAAACTTAAATGCTACATCATAGATTCTCTGGATTGTGGCTGGCCATTGAATTGATCTGACTTACTGTTAACAATTGGCGAATTGTTAACTTGAATGTTCAGTCAAGATGAATAAGAAAGGACTAGCATTTCTGCCTGGGAAAGTGTCATGCTAACAGATGACCTAAAGAAAGCATAATTACCTTTCTCCTATTTTGCTTCTGTTCATCAGGAAGCAGATAGGATAGGAAGAATTGAAACCTAAGAGAGGTGAAGAAACACCTAATCTCTTTAAGTGCGTTTAAGTCTACAGGCCCAAACTAACTAAATCCCATCTCACAGAATCTGTAAAAGATAAATTCTCTAATAATTGGAGTACAAGGTAGCATATCATAAAGACCCCAGAAGAAATACAAAATGTTGTTGAGGGAGCAAAAGGAGGAGAGTTCTGTGACAAGGAAATCACTTTAAAAGACTGATATATATTAACTTAAGGTCGCCAAGGAATTCAGCTATGTAATTCCTAAATGAAAACTCAAGTCAGCAGTCAACCTTTTATGGAGTTTAATTACAAACAGGAGGAAGAAAGGTATTAGAGATAGAGAGAGAGAGAGGGAGAGAGAAAGGGGAGAGAAGGGAATAGGGCTTAAATACCCCTTCTGTTTAGGCTGGGCCAAAAGGCCCAAGCCCTTAGATAGCTGGGGCAAAGAAAAGAGATCAGTCCCTATCACTCACGTGACCAAAATGGAGAAACAGTCTCAGGGGCCTCCACCTCCAGCTTCCTTCAGAGCAAGCTTCTCAGAGCACAGCCTCTCCAACCAACAACAACCTCTAGTCCTCAGACCCCGCTATCTTTAAGGAAACCATCCAAGTTCCCTCCCCTCAGTTCTCACATCTACCAATCACTGTCCATGTCTTCCCTGTGCCAATGGTGGCTCTAGCTTAACCCAGGACCTCCCAGAGGTCTGTGGCTTTGCACATGTCTGTTGAAGGCCATATTCTCAAATAATTAAATCTTGATCCTTTGCTGCAGCCCTTCCTAAATCCTGTTACCCTGAGTAGGGTGGAGATTGGAATAATTAAATTTTGATCTATGCTGCAGCCCTTTCCATTGTTCAGCAAAGGGTTTCTGTCCTAAAGTAATCTTAAGAAGGGAGGAGGAGGAACCTCCCTTGCCAATGGGGTTCACATCCCAATAGAGTTCCCACTATCAGTATGAAATTCCCTACAAGCATGAAACCTTCCAATGGTGAAATTTCCAACATTCACAAGTCTAAGAAATTTTAAGGTTTACAGTTCACAGGTAATTGGGTGGAAAGGTGGTATGGAATAAGGAAAGACAGAAAGAGGTGATATTTATTGGATCTTGAAGAATGAGATTTTGTGATCTTAGCTTTTTCTATCATCAACCTTCCTGACATCCTGGATAATTCCCATTATCAAATACCTCTGTAGCTCTACCTTATGTACTGCAGACCAGAACTGTTAAGAAATGCTGAAACTGTTGTCACTGAGGCTGCATCAGATTTATGCTGACTAATCTCAGCTGGGGCACTCAGAATAGAAAGCAATCTTCCTCCTCTTCTTTCTCCTCCTGGTTGATTCTCTATCACACTCACCACACTAGCTAGTCTACATTTTTTTTCTCAAGTTTTTTATACCATTTCCTTCCTATACTTCCCACATCCTCTTCTGAGGATCTTGCCTTATACTTGAAAAAAACATTCAGGCCATCCTCCATGAGCCTTGTCTTTATCTCACAATACATGGACATCTTGCCCCCATTTTCTCCTTTACTTCAGGCTCTGATGATCAGATTTCTCTTATGCTTTCTAAAGTCATGCCCTCTGTATTAATTATGTCATTTAAATAGAAATAGGACTACTAAACCATACCTAAGGATCTCTGCTGGCCACAAATTGATTTAGAAAACCACACAAAGTTATCTATGTTTAATTACATTTTTATTAATTTTGTTAGATGTTTCCGAATTACATTTTACTCTGGTTCAGGCCTTATGTTAAAACACCTTGTTATATGGTCTTCCACTTGGACCCTAACAACCTCTGCTCTACATCTAATCTCCTTCAGCAGACTGAAACTACCCTTAATCCATTCCTTTTTTTTTTAACCCTTATCTTCCATCTTGGAATTAATACTGTGTATTGGCTCCAAGGCAGAAGAGACTGGTAAGAGCTAGGCAATGGGGATGAAGTGACTTGCCCAGGGTCACATACCTGGGAAGTGTCTGAGGCCAGATTTGAACCCAGGACCTCCCAACTATAGGCCTGACTCTCAATCCACTGAGCTACCCAGCTGTCCATTCTTTCTTAAATTTTCAAACTCTGCCTATCATGTACTGGGTCCTTCCCTGCTGCCCATAAGTATACTGAAATCTCTCAATCTCTTCCTATAAATACTTTTTACTACCATGCCTAGCAACCAGCATACTATATATTTTCTCTATTTCTCAGCTAAATTCCATGAAAAAAGCTATCCCCAACTGATGCTTTCATTTCCTCCTGTCTGGGCCTGCCTCTCAATGCACTGACCACCTAGTTACTCTTTGATGATCTTTTGATTGCTAATTTTAATAGCCTTTTCTTTTTTTCCCCCTCTTTATCCATTTATTTTTATTTATTTTTATTTTTATTTGGTCATTTCCAAACATTATTCATTGGAAACAAAGATCATTTTCTTTTCTTCCCTCCCCTTCCTCCCACCACCTCTCCCATAGCCCACGTGCAATTCCACTGGTTATCACATGTGTTCTTGATTCAAACCCATTTCCATGTTGTTGGTATTTGCATTAGAGTGTTTGTTTAGAGTCTCTCCTCAGTCATATCCCCTCCACCCCTGTAGTCAGGCAGTTGCTTGTCATCGGTATTTTTACTCCCACAGTTTATCTTCTGCTTGTGGATAGTGTTTTTTAGATCCCTGCAGATTGTTCAGGGACATTGCATTGCCACTAATGGAGAAGTCCATTACCTTCGATTGTACCACAGTGTATCAGTCGCTATGTACAGTGTTCTCCTGGTTCTGCTCCTTTCGCTCTGCATCACTTCCTGGAGGTTGTTCCAGTCTCCATGGAATTCCTCCACTTTATTATTCCTTTGAGCACAATAGTATTCCATCACCAACATATACCACAATTTGTTCATTCATTCCCCAATTGAAGGGCTTCCCCACATTTTCCAATTTTTGGCCACCACAAAGAGTGCAGCTATGAATATTCTTGTGCAAGTCTTTTTCCTTATTATCTCTTTGGGGTACAAACCAGCAGTGCTATGGCTGGATCAAAGGGCAGACAGTCTATTAGAGCCCTTTGGGCATAGTTCCAAATTACCCTCCAGAATGGTTGGATCAATTCACAACTCCACCAGCAATGAATTAGTGTCCCTACTTTGCCACATCCCCTCCAGCATTCATTACTTTCCTTTGCTGTCATGTTAGCCAATCTGCTAGGTGTGAGGTGATACCTCAGAGTTGTTTTGATTTGCATCTCTCTGATTAGAAGAGATGTAGAACACTTTTTCATGTGCTTATTAATAGTTTTGATTTCTTTGGCTGAGAACTGCCTGTTCATGTCCCTTGCCCATTTATCAATTGGAGAATGGCTTGATTTTTTGTACAATTGATTTAGTTCTTTATAAATTTGAGTAATTAGACCTTTGTCAGAGGTTTTTATGAAGATTGTTTCCCAATTTGTTGCTACCCTTCTGATTTTAGTTACATTGTTTTTGTTTGTACAAAAACTTTTTAATTTGATGTAGTCAAAATTATTTATTTTACATTTTGTGACTCTTTCTAAGTCTTGCTTGGTTTTAAAATCTTTCCCTTCCCAAAGGTCTAACAAGTATACTATTCTGTGTTCACCTAATTTACTTATAGTTTCCTTCTTTATGTTCAAGTCATTCACCTATTCTGAATTCATCTTGGTGTAGGGTGTGAGATGTTGATCCAAACCTAATCTCTCCCACACTGTCTTCTAATTTTCCCAGCTGTTTTTATCAAATAATGGATTTTTGTCCCAAAAGCTGGGGTCTTAGTTTGTCATAGACTGTCTTGCTGAGATCATTTACGCCAAGTCTATTCCAGTGATCGTCCATTCTGTCTCTTAGCCAGTACCAAATTGTTTTGATAACCGCTGCTTTATAGTATAGTTTGAGATCTGGGACTGCAAGTCCTCCTTCCTTTGCATTTTTTCCTTCTTTTTGTCAGTTGATGCCCAATAGATTTGGCTCCACCCTCTTACTTTCACCCTATGTGTATCTACCTTCCTCATGCATGTGTTTCTTGTAGACAGCATATGGTAGGGTTTTGGACTCTAATCCACTCTGCTATTAGCTTGCGTTTTATGGGTGAGTTCATTCCATTCACATTCAGAGTTATGATTACTAGCTGTGTATTTCCCAGCATTTTGATTTCTGCTCCTTTACCTGCCTTTTCTTCTTTCACTATTTCTTTCTACACCAATGTTTGCTTTTGAACAGTCCCCCTTGTTCCCACCCTTATTTTACTTCCCTTTCTACCCCCCTCCCTATTTATCCCCCCCTTATTTTCCCTGTAGTCTTTCTAAAATTAACCCCCCCGCTCCCTCCCTCTCTTGTACTGCTTCCCTCCCCACCAGACTGTTTGTTACCCTTCTACTCCCCTATAGGGTGCAAATCTATTCTCTGCCCCCAATGGATTGGATTGTTTTTCCCTCTGAGTCACTTTCAAAGCACGTAAAAGTTGAGTATTTCCTGTCTCTGACCTCTTTACCCTTCCAGTGTATTGATGTTCTCCCCCCTCCCACCATGAGCTTCTTTATGACATATAAATTTACCCCCATTTGTTTCTTTTCCCATTTCTTTTAATATTAACCTATTTTTAAGCTCTAGTTATATATATATATATATATGCATACTCATGCGTATGTATTTTTGCATGCATATATCTTTATACCTATTTATGTCTTGTCCTTTCATCCTATACAGTTTGTTACTATTCCCTCTAAGTATACATCTTTTTGCTGCCCAGCTAATAACAACAGTTTTTAAGAGTTACCAATGACCTCTTTTCTTATAGGGATACATATCATTTTAACTTATTGAGTCTCTTAAAAATTTTTTTTGTTTTTCTTTTTTCCCCTCTTTTTTAATTACCTTTTGATGATTCTCTTGAGTTCTGTGCTTGGACATCAAATTTTCTGTTCAGGTCTGGTCTTTTCTTTACAAATTCTTGAAATTCTTCTATTTTGTTGAATGACCATACTTTCCCCTGTAAGAATATAGTCAGTTTTGCTGGGCAGTTGATTCTTGGTTGTAGACCTAGTTCCCTTGCTTTCCGGAATATCGTATTCCATGCCTTTCTTTTTTTCAGTGTGGATGCAGCCAGATCCTGAGTTATCCTCACTGTGGTTCCTTGGTATCTGAATGACTTCTTCTTGGCAGCTTGTAATATCTTTTCTTTGGTCTTACAGTTCTTGAATTTGGCTATAACATTCCAGGATGTTGTCAGTTGGGGATTAAGTACAGGAAGTGATCTGTGGATTCTATCAATCTCCACTTTTCCCTCTTGTTCAAGGATTTCGGGGCAGTTTTCTTTAATAATTTCCTGTAATATAATGTCCAGGCTTTTTTCTTTTGTCATGGTCTTCTGGTAGGCCAATAATTCTTAAATTGTCTCTCCTTGAACTATTTTCTAAATCCTCTGTTTTGTGAGTGAGATGCTTCATATTTTCCTCAATTTTTTCATTCTTTTGGTTTTGTTTTATAGTGTCCTGCTGCCTTGTGAGGTCACATGATTCTAGTTGTATTCTGGTTCTTAAAGACTGGATTTCATCCTTAGTTTTTTGGTCGTCCTTTTCCTTTTGGTCGGATTTTCTTTGGAGGTCATCTTTCATCTTCTTCACCTCATCTTTCATCTGCTTTGCCTCATCTTTCATCTCCTTTGCCTCATTTTCCAGCAGGTTGATTTTGGCTTTCAAGACACTATTTTCTGTTTCCAGATGACTTATCTTAGTTTTTAAGTTCTTTTCCCAATTGTCTTCAGCCTCTCTCAATTGTGTTTTGAATTGCATTTTGAGTTCTTCCAAAGCCTGAATCCAATTCGCTGGGATTTCTGATTTTTTCTTTGCTGGGTCCTCCCCCTCTGTTTCATTCGCTCTTTGCTCATTACCTGTGCAGAAGCTGTCTATTGTAATTTCTTTCTTCTTTTTCCGTTGTTTGCTCGAGTTTACCCCTTCTTTGCTCCCCGTATTTGGCTGTGCTCTTGCTCCTCTCATTTTGTTTTGCTTTTAGGGCTGTCAGTCTCCCCTCTTGGAGCTTTGTCAGATCTCTTGGTACAGTCTCTAGGGGAGGAATGTTAGCTTCCCTGTCCTCTGGAGGCTTTTGATTGGATTGAGTTCAATTGGGTTGAGCTGTATGTGGTATGAAGCACTGAGGCTCTGAAGACTCCTGGAAGGCTGGGCTGCCCAGGCTCTCTCCAGTTCTCTCCAGCTGCTTCTCTGCTGTCAGCAGTGCCTTTGCCCCCCTCCCTAAACTCTGAGAAGTTCTGATGGGATTAGTTCAACTGGATTGGTCTGGATGTGCCCGAGGCAAGGGAGATACTGGAGCCCTATGGAGGGACCAAGCCACGGCCTGTCTCTCCCTGGCTTCCTCCCTGCTGTCCAAGCTAGAGGTTCCTGCTGCTGCTGGGGGCTCAGCCCTCTGGGTTGTGGGGGAGGGGTCCTGGGACCTTCGCTCTGCCTTCCCCTTAGCCCTGAGTATTCTTGGATTCCGGCTTTTGGGGGGCGTACCTTTTGATTTGAGTCCAGAAGGAGGGTTCCCCTCTTCTGTCCTGTTGTTCAGATTGAATTTCGGTGCCCTAGGAGCATTCAGTGTGTATCGGTAAGGAAGCTTAATAGCCTTTTCTTGATCCTCATTCTTCTCCCAGCCAGACCCCCCTCCCAAATCCCCTTCCTCTTTCCCTCTCCATTTCCCTGACCTCCATCCAACCCATTCTCCATTCAGTCCTGAAAGTGATTTTCTTAAGAACAAGTTTGGTCATGCCACCCCTTCCTTGCCCAGTAAAATCTGTTTGGTTCCCTATTACCCCCAGCATTAGAAAAAAGTCCTTTGTTTGGCATTTAACATTCTTTGCCACCTAGGCCCTCCTTAACTTTCCAATCTTCCTGCATTTTACTTCTCAGTCATATAGGATCTACTTGCAGTTCCTCAACCATTCCATTCCTCTGACCCTGGGCCTTTGGCTATGTACTATACCTAGTATGCTTTCTCTTACAGCCTTTCTGCTGTTACTATTTCTGGATTCCTGATTCTGCTCAAGTATCTCCTCTAGGAGGCCTTTCTTGGTCATACCAGCTGCTAGTTCCATCTTCTCTAAGGATCTTTCCAATCTATTCAGTATTTGTGTTGCCTGTTCTTATTTATAGATCTTGTCTCCCAACATTAGAAAGCAAACTTCTTGAGAGACTTTTTGCTTTTTTCTTTGTTTTCCTAGTGGCTAGCATAGTGCCTATTTTGTAAATATTTAACTGCTTATTGATGGATTGGTTGAGAGTCTTCTTTAAAAAAATTTTTTTTAAATTAATTTGGACACACAAAATATACTTAACTTAGTCTGTCTCCATTAGGATTATTTGTCCATTTGTTTTTATTTTTCTTTTCTCTTAAATCGTTGTAGTTTATATGAATCCCATCCTTCTGAATCTGCTTTTTTTTAAACTTTGCATTATTTTTCCACACTTTGTATTCTTCATTCTTATTGGTTTTAATTATAGTATTCCATTAAATTAAAGTACTTACTTAACTATTCCCACGTGTGATCTTTTAAGTTGATTTTCTGCTTTTGGGGGGCAATTAAATCTAATTCTTTGCTGAAAAATCTTTCAACAGGAAGCTATTTTTTGTATAGTTTTTGATAATACTTTCAGGGTATGTTCACAGCAATAGAATCATTGGATCTGAAAAACTATAATTAGTTTTGTAATTTTTACTATATACTGCCAGACTTCACCAAAAAAGATTTTTACAAGTTTGCAATTCCTAAAGCAGTGAATGGATATGAGCGTATCTCTTTTTCTCCCATGCCCCCTTTAGCATTGAGTTTAATTGCTTTTATTTTGTAAAGTTTTTTAATTACATTTCATTTTTAAAGCAGTGAACCTTATTTTTTTTCTCCCTTTTATGTTCTACTCTATAGGATATTTTAAAAAATGAAAAAGAAAATCTGTCACAAATATGCATAGTCAAAGGAGATAACTTTTCCTCATTGTATGTACCCCCCAAAATATGTCCATTCTGTACCTCAAATGGGGACCATTTTCTCACTATTGGGAGGAGGGGTGGTTGTTTCATTGTCAGTCCTGTCTCATAGAGAACTTTTATAGCTTCCAGAGTTCTTTCTGTTTTACTGGGGGTTTTTTGTAGCAGTTGTTCTCTTGGTTCTGTTCTGCTCATGTTGGTCTTTATCAAAGTCTTCACAATTTTCTTCTTAAAAATATTGATATTAATAATATAAATTGTTCTGGCTCTGCTCACTTGAGTCATTTTATTTTTTATTAAAAAAATATTTTTTAAACCCATACCTTCTGTCTTGGAATCAATACTTTGTATTGGTTCCAAAGCAGAAGAGTGGTAAGGGCTAGACAATGGGGGTTAAGTGACTTGCCCAGGGTCACATAGCTGGGAAGTTTTGAACCTAGGACCTCCCGTCTCTAGGCCTGGCTCTCAATCTACTGAGCTACCCAGCTGCCCTCAGAGTCTTTTTATTTTTTAAAAAACCTTACTTTCTATCTTAGTATCAATTCTGAGATAAAAGAATAGCAAAGGCTAGGATTGAAGTTAAGTGACTTTCCCAGAGTTACACAGATAGGAAGTACCTGAGGTCAGATTTGAACCCAGGCCTTCTAGATATGAAGTACCTGAGGCCAGATTTGAACCCAGGCCTTCTAGATATTAGACCTGATATTGACACTTTGTCCATTGATACCTGGCAGCTTTCTTTTTTATTATTTTTTAAATTAAGTTTATTTAATTAATTAATTGGGGATGTTTTGCGTTGTTACATGAGTCTACAATCCCAACCATATCCTCGTCGATCCATGTGATCAAGCAGTTGTTTTTCTTCTGTGTTTCTACTCCCACAGTTCTTTTTCAGAATGTGGATAGTGAAGAAAGAAGAAAAGCAAATTAACAGTATCATAGATGAAAAGGGGGAACTCACTTCCAATGAAGAGGAAATTAAGGCAATCATTAAAAACAACTTTGCCCAATTATATGGCAATAAATATGCCAATCTAGGCGATATGGACAAATATTTACAAAAATATAAATTGCCTAGACTAACAGAAGAAGAAATAGAATTCTTAAATAATCCCATATCAGAAAAAGAAATCAAACAGGCCATCAAAGAACTCCCTAAGAAAAAATCCCCAGGGCCCAATGGATTCACAAGTGAATTCTATCAAACATTCAAAGAACAGTTAATCCCAATACTATACAAACTATTTGACATAATAAGCAAAGAGGGAGTTCTGTCAAATTCCTTTTATGACACAAATATGGTACTGATTCTAAAGTCAGGAAGGTCAAAAATGGAGAAAGAAAACCAAAGACCAATCTCCCTAATGAACATAGACGCAAAAATCTTAAACAGGATACTAGCAAAAAGACTCCAGCAAGTGATCAGGAGGGTCATTCACTATGATCAAGTAGGATTTATACCAGGAATGCAAGGATAGTTCAATATCAGAAAAAACCATCCACATAATTGACCATATCAACAAGCAAACCAACAAAAATCACATAATTATTTCAATAGATGCAGAAAAAGCCTTTCATAAAATACAACACCCATTCCTATTGAAAACACTAGAAAGTATAGGAATAGAAGGGCCTTTCCTAAAAATAATAAACAGTATCTATCTAAAACCATCAGCAAACATCATCTGCAATGGGGATAAACTAGAAGCCTTCCCAATAAGATCAGGAGTGAAACAAGGATGCCTATTATCACCTCTATTATTTAACATTGTACTAGAAACAGTAGCAGTAGCAATTAGAGAAGAAAAAGAAATTGAAAGTATTAAAATTGGCAACAAGGAGACCAAGCTATCACTCTTTGCGGATGATATGATGGTCTACTTAAAGAATCCTACAGAATCAACAAAAAAGCTAGTCAAAATAATCAACAACTTTAGCAAAGTTGCAGGATACAAAATAAACCCACATAAATCATCAGCATTTCTATATATTTCCAACACATCTCAGCAGCAAGAATTAGAAAGAGAAATTCCATTAAAAATCACCCTAGACAATATAAAATACTTGGGAATCTATCTGCCGAGACAAACACAGGAACTATATGAACACAACTACAAAGCACTCTCCACACAACTAAAACTAGACTTGAGCAACTGGAAAAACATTAACTGCTCATGGGTAGGATGAACTAACATATAAAAATGACAATCCTACCCAAACTTATCTATTATTTAGTGCCGTACCCATTGAACTTCCAAAAAACTTTTTTACTGAATTAGAAAAAACCAGAACAAAGTTCATTTGGAAGAACAAAGGATCAAGGATATCCAGGGAAATAATGAAAAAAATACAAAGGAAGGAGGGCTTGCAGTCCCAGATCTCAAACTATATTATAAAGCAGTGGTCATCAAAACAATTTGGCTAAGAGACAGAAAGGAGGATCAGTGGAATAGACTCGGAGTAAGTGACCTCAGCAAGACAGTCTATGACAAGCCCAAAGATCCCAGCTTTTGGGACAAAAATCCACTATTTGATAAAAACTGCTGGGAAAATTGGAAGACATTATGGGAGAGATTAGGTTTGGATCAACATCTCACACTCTACACCAAGATAAACTCAGAATGGGTGAATGACCTGAATATAAAGAAGGAAATTATAAACAAATTAGATGAATATTGAAACTTGTCAGATCTTTGGGAAAGGAAAGACTTTAAAACCAAACAAGAGCTAGAAAAATATCACAAAATATGAAATCAATAATTTTGATTACATCAAATTAAAAAGGTTTTGTACAAACAAAACTAATGCATCCAAAATTAGAAGGGAAGCAATAAGTTGGGAAACAATCTTCATTACAAAAACCTCCGGCAGAGGTCTAATTACTCAAATTTATAAAGAGCTAAACCAATTGTACAAAAAATCAAGCCATTCTCCAATTGATAAATGGGCTAGGGACATGAACAGGCAATTTTCAGTTAAAGAAATAAAAATATTAATAAGCACATGAAAAAGTGTTCTAAATCTTTTCTAATCAGAAAGATGCAAATGAAAACAACTCTGAGGTATCACCTCACACCTAGCAGATTGGCTAACATGACAGCAAAGGAAAGTAATGAATGCTGGAGGGGATGTGGCAAAGTTGGGACACTAATGCATTGCTGGTGGAGTTGTGAATTGATCCAACCATTCTGGAGGGTAATTTGGAACTATGCCCAAAGGGCTCTAATAGACTGTCTGCCCTTTGATCCAGCCATAGCACTACTGGATTTGTGCCCCAAAGAGATAATAAGGAAAAAGACATGTACAAGAATATTCATAGCTGCACTCTTTGTGGTGGCAATAAATTGGAAAATGAGGGGATGCCCTTCAATTGGGGAATGGCTGAACAAATTGTGGTATATGTTGGTGATGGAATACTATTGTGCTCAAAGGAATAATAAAGTGGAGGAATTCCATGGAGACTGGAACAACCTCCAGGAAGTGATGCAGAATGAGAGGAGCAGAGCCAGGAGAACATTGTACACAGAGACCGATACACTGTGGTACAATCGAATATAATGGACTTCTCCATTAGTGGCAATGCAATATCCCTGGACAATCTGCAGGGATCTAGGAGAAAAAACACTACCCACAAGCAGAGGACAAATGGTGGGAATAAAAACACCGAGGAAAAGCAACTGCTTGACTACAGGGGTTGAGGAGATATGATTGAGGAGAGACTCTAAACGAACACTCTAATGCAAATACCAACAACATGGAAATGGGTTCGGATCAAGGACACATGTGATACCCAGTGGAATCGTGCATCGGCTATGGGGGGGGGGGGGGGGAAAGATCGTTGTTTCCAATGAATAATGTTTGAAAATGACCAAATAAAATAATGTTTAAAAGGGGGAAAAAAAGAATGTGGATAGTGTTCTTTCTCAAAAGTCCCTCAGAATTGTCCTGGATCATTCCAATGCTGCTAGTAGAGAAATCCATCATATTTGATTGTGTCACAATGTATCTGTCTCTGTGTACAATGTTCTCCTGGTTCTGCTCCTCTCACTCTGCATCAATTACTGGAGGTTGTTCCACTTCAAATGGAATTCCTTCAGTTCATTATTCCTTTTAGCAAAATAGTATTCCATCACCAACATATACCACAATTTGTTCAGCCATTCCCCAATCAAAGGGTATCCCCTTATTTTCCAGTTTGCAGCTGTCTTTTAAAAAATAATTATCTTAATCATATATAAACATGGAAAAATACTTAGAAATAAATAAATTTAAAAATAATTCTCTTAAATTTTCATCAGTTCATATAAATCTTTGTGTCTCTTGGAAAGGAAGAAAATAAGCATTTATTAAGTGCCTAGTATGTGCCAGACACTGTGCTAAGTGCTTCACAAATATTATCTCATGTGATTCTCACAGTAGCCTTGTGAGGTAGATGCTGTTATTCTCTCCATTTTACAGTTGAGGAAACTGAGGCAGGTAGATTAAGTGTCTTGCCCAAGGTTTCACAATTTTTAAGTGTCTCAGCCTGGATTTGAACTTGTTTTTCTTGATTCTAGGCACATTGCTCTATCCATTGTGCCACCTAATTACATTTTTTTATTTCACAAAGCAAAATAATATTCCATTATATACATATATCAGAATTTGCCAATTTCCAACTGATGGATATCTCCTTAGTTTCCAGTTTTCTGACACCCCCTCCCCACCCTCCGCGCGTCTCTTCTCTAGACTAAACATGCCATTTTTCTTTAATCTGTATATAATTCAAGACCATTTACCATATTATTTTATTCAATTATATTTAATTTTTCTAACTACATGTAAAAAGAGTTTTTTACATTTAAAAAAAAATTTAAGTACCAAATTTTTTCTCATTCCTTTCTCACCTCCCTCTCTAAGATGGTAAGCAATTGGATACAGATTATACATGTGGATATTGTCCCCATTTTACAAATGAGGACACAGACAGAGAAACTACTAAGTGATTTACTTAGGATCATAGCTGCTAAGTATCTGAGGTTGAATTTGAACTCAAGTCTTCCTGACTCCAGGTCCAGTATGCTGCTTCACCTAACTGTCATCCTTGTCTTCTTCTGGACATTTCAGCAGTGTTTTTATTTAATGCAATACTTACTCTAAATGAAGTCTGACAAAGCATACTGTGGGATTAGCACTTCCCTATTTCTGGACACAGTGCCATTTTGGAGGCAATATCACTTCACATTTTTAACCACCATATCACATTGGTAACTAATGAACTTTAGTCTAAAACCCCAAGATATTTTCAGAACTACTGCTATCTATCCATGCCTCATCCATCTTATGCTTGTGAACTGGGTTTGGTCTGGGATTCCTACTCTTGGTTTTTCTTCTGCAGATTAGGCTAGATATTGGAAATGAGATTCTGCTTTGTACCTGGGATCTGAACCATTGTTGCTGCTTGTCTTTTAGACTTCCTCCTTCTTTGGCACACTGAGTGAGACCTCCACCCTAGTCATAGATCCCCTTCTCAGTCTGCCTTGGTTCTGTGACCTGAAAGTAGGTAGTTAGTGACAGCTGCCAGTACACACATCTCCTCACCTCAGTGTCCCAGTATGGGTCCAGTGGAACCCTGAGATGGATTTAGGACATAGTGTACAGCCTGGGCACTAGAGTGTTCCATACAGAAAGCTCCTGGCCCAACCCTGATTCCTGCTGCCCTCTTGTCTGTCATCTGCTAAACTGTGCTGACAAATTACTTAATTGATGTTTTCTAGATTTTCCTATGAGGATTCAGTCAGGTACATTTTCTTTTCTTTTCTTTTTTTTTTTAAAGAAAGGTGGGCTTTCTCTATACATTTGTCATTGGTCAGTCTCTCTTTCAATCATATCCAGCTCTTTGTGACCCCATTTGGAATTTTCCTGGCAAAGATAATGGAGTGGTTTGCCATTTCTTCTCCAGCTCATTTAATTCATGAGGAAACTGAGGTAGATACAGCTAAATGACTTGCTCAAGATCATACGGAAGTATCTGAGGCTGGATTTGAACTTGGGATGATAAGTCTTTCTAACTCCAGATCCAGCACTCTTTACTCTGTGTCACCTAGGTCCATTGTTTAAATCTCTTTAGAGAAATTTTGTGGAGAGGGGCTCCACTTACTGGTTTCTCCACCACTCCCATCTTGTCTTGTGACTTGAATTCATCAAATGCAGCAAAGTGTTCTCTCACTCTTCTTTCTTACCTTGGGATCACCTCCCTGTTAGTCAGTTTTGTTCTTACATTTCTGCTATAAAGTTTATTCTCTTTTGTAGAGAGGACAAACAAGATGAGAATTGAGGAGATAACATTTATTAAATATCTGTTATGGGCCAGATTCCTTGCTAAGCACTGGGAATTCAAAATCAGGCAAAAGGCAGTCTCTGCCCTCAGAGGCATCAGGAAAAGTTATGTACTACTGAGCCTCTCAGTCTTCTCTGTGTTGTCACTCATCAAATTGTCTCATCCACTTCAAATAAAGGTCCAGTCTCCTCTTTGAATAGCCCTCTCATATCATTCTTAAAAATCCATAACCTCTAGAGGTCCTTAGTTTCTGTCAACAGTCTTAGTTTTAGCCTCCCTTACATGGCCTTTATAAGATTGTGCTGTTTTCTTATATTCATTTTCTGTTCCTTGACCTTGCTTTTCATCTACTTCATGTTTGTTTTAAAGTCTTCTGATGCAACCACATTGGTGTCTTCTGACAAATTTTGTAACTTCCTTCCCTTGGAATTTGTTCCCATTTTTTGTGTCTTCAGAATTTTGTTCTTGAGAATCTTCATTTCTCTGACTTCCCTTGAAACCTTTTTTTTCCCCATAGAATCTTACCTGTCTTTTCTCTGAACTCTTTGCAGAATGCTTTCTCAAAACCTAGGGTGTATGTCAGGACCATGCATAGAATTCTTTTTCTAGCACAAACTCTGGTATGCAGTGTTGACTTCCTCTTAAAGTTTCCCATCATTTCCACCCCAGTAATTAAACTGTTAGTGAGGATCATATGTAGAAGAGAAGAATGAAGTGATCGCTGTGGCATGTCAAGAAAGTATTAGTTGCTCTGCATTTGGCAAAGAGAATGTCCACTAATGTCTGGATTATCAAAGCCTTCCCATCCCATCACTGGTATATCACGTTTGCCAGACTGCTGGAATCATACTTCCCAAAAAGAGAGACAATATAGATTAGGAGTGCAGTATGTAACATGCATTGTTAGACATAGCCAGTGTCTGAACTCTTATTGTATGTGACTGCTTGTTTTAAGAAAGTGCTTTTGTTGGGGGGAGGGGAGTGTCATGGGAACAGTAGGAATAATTCCAAAAAATAAGAAAAGAATGGAAAAACATCAGTGAAACATTTAGAAAATACACAGAAGAGAGCAGAGGGATGTCCAGAATGGGGTAGAGAGAGCAGGGAGGTGTTGGACTTGATGGCTTCTCTAAAGCCTTTCCTTTGAGCTTATGATGATCCTATGAGTGAAATTTAAAATATACTTCAAAAATTAAGTTATACATAGTAGAGACTTATGGTGGTATATAAAATCCTTTTCTCACATTTTGTAAGGAAATGTTCATGTTCAATTTTATGATAATAAAAAAAGAAAAGAAAAAATAAATGAAGGTTTAGGACCCTGTCACTTAAACTCTCCTGCTCAGAAGCCCCAACTGCTTCCTCCTACTTCTGTTTGGCCTTTGGAGCCCCTCACAGACAGGTCCTAATTTATCATTCCAGGCTGATCTCACATCACTTACTATCATGTACTGTATATTCCAGTCATACTGGCTTATTTGCTGTTCTCCACATGGGATATTCCATCTCTCCCCTCTCTGTCTTTGTACATGCTGTCTCTCATTTGTCAAAGTATTCTGTATTCTCATGTATGCTGAGGAATTGCCTTCTTCCTTCCAAGTACAGCTTGAGGGCTGCCTTCTGTAGAAAACCTTTTCTAATCTCCCTGGTTGATGATTCCCTCCCTGCACCCTCAGAATGACTTCATTATATACTGAATGTATGTTGTGTAACTTATCTATTCATGTTTTTTCTTTCTGTAGAATACAAGCTTTTTGAGGGCAAATGACTGTTTAGTTTTAGTCTTTGTATCCCTAGTGCTCAGCATAATCTTTTGTCACATAAATAGTACATGCTTGACGAGGTGAATTTTATTCAATGACTTTTAGACTTCTATATCCAGGAATTAGCTTTCTCTTAAGCCTTTTGTCTTGCCTGCTAGACATCTGTAATTGAATTGGTTCTATAGGTATCTCAATCTCAATATATCCAAAAGAAATACATTCTTTTCTCCCTTAAATCTCCTCCCTTCTTTCCTAATTCTTCTGGAGAACATCACCATCATTTTGGCCTCTCAGATTTAAAACTTTACACAACTTTTCATGCTTTAGGTTCTTCAGTGCCCCTGTGATATAATCATTCTTCTCAACAACTACCATTTATTTACATAGTACTTTAAGGTTTGCAAAGCACTGTAAGTACAGTTTATCTTCACAACAGCTGTGGGAGGCAGGGAACAATCATTCTCCTCATTTTATAGGTGAGGAAACTGAGGTTGAGAAGTGTTAAGTGATTCACCCCAATAAATAATGTAGAATGTTCTATCTTCCCAGCTTCAAGACAAGGCTCTCTCTACTGGGCCCTCTGGCTGCTGTAAATCAGTTGCCAAGGCTCAGTGACTCTGCTTGGACAATAACATCTCTCTTGTTCACTTGTCTTGCCATTCACACCTTTGGCCCTCGTCACTTCTAATCTAGATTACTGCAGTAGGCTTCTAAGTAAATGGGCTTCTTGCTTCTAGATGTCCCCCCCATCCCCCACCCCTTCTTAATCATTCTCAACTGCCATGTGAATATTCTGCCTGGCATTTAAATCTCTTGGTTTTTATTTGCTTTTGAAAACTTATTTCCTATTCTCTTCTCCTTTATGCATTTTAGACAGACTTGCCCTCTAGGTGTGAGTGCCATCTCCCATCCTGCCAATCCTCCATCATCTTCTCCAACTCAGAAATGCTTGACTTCCTTCTAGGTTCTTTGGGATGCCACCTCCTGGGCAAAGCTTTCTCTGTTTCTCCCCCTCTGCCATTCCCCTGCCATTGCCTCTCCTCATTTTCTCTGAAGACATTCTTGTATTTTCTTGTTTTCAGTATTTGTTGTATCAGACTTCTTGAAGAGCTGCTTTGTATTTTGGCTTGGTATTCTCAGCATCCAGCATAGTACTTTGCACATTGTGGCTAGTTCAGAAATGTTTATTGAATTGAATCTTTCCTAATTTAAAAAATCTTCTACTCCACAGGGAAGCTGAGAAGACCAAACTCCTAATAGCTGCACAGAAACAAAAGGTAGTGGAGAAAGAAGCAGAAACAGAAAGGAAGAAGGCTATCATAGGTACCTGTTTCCCATTTGACATGAATGTACCTTGTGGAAAGATGTATGTTAAATGAATTTATACTACTAACAGATAAATAGCTTATGCCATACTAAACTTGGTGATGACCCGGTCATACTGGGGAGAGTGGAAGGGGTCAAGCATTTATTAAACACCTCATGTGTGCCAGGCATTATTGCAAGTGCTTTACAAAAATCTCATTTGATAACGCTGTGAGGTAGGTAATGTTGTTACCCTCATTCTACATTTAAGGAAACTCAGGCAGGCAGAGGTAAATGACTTGCCCAGGGTCACATAACTAACATGTGTCTGAGGTCATATTTGAACTTGTCTTCCTGACTTCAGGCCTATCACCCTTTCCAATGTGTTGCCTAGCTGCCTCCTAGAACCCCCCCCCCCCAACAGCAGCCCTACAGTTCCCAAAACCAGGTATGAAATGAGGTCATATTGAACTCTAGCCTCCTCTATACTGATGTCAATGGCTACTGTTCTATTTGTTTCTAAAGATGTTTATAGTGGGCATTATATGTGGTAAGTTCCCCATGGACTTCAAAAACCAACACCTATGAGTCAAAAAAAGAAAACTAATGTAGTCAAAGATTGGGAAATCTATATCTAATCATTGGTTTCCTTCACCAATGCAAAACACTCAGTCCTAAGGTACATTCTGTAGATGAATGCTGCCCCCTGAAGTGACCTTGTTGCCATGGGTAAAACTCTTCATGTCCCCATCAGTTTGTGTATCTTCTCCTTTCTATCTAGCACTTTGCTGGCCCACTTCCCTTCTCCTTCTATTGCTTTACATTTAGAGGTTGCAAAATTATCTTTATACTTGACCAAAACATAATTGGGCAAAGAAATAAAATGTTAACTCTATTCCAAAGCCAAAAGTCTTTTGTATTTTCATTAGTATGCATATTTAAGTTGATTTTTTCCCCTCATTCTTATGGAAGGTTTGTTTGTAGTTTTTGTATATGCACCCAGTTTTCTGTAATAACTATTTTAGTTTTTTTTTAACTTTTTAAAAAAAATATGAAACTCTCAGTGTTCTTGAAAAAATGGAGAATCTGATTTCCATGAGGCTTCCCTATCCCCTAGGAAAACATAACCAGAAGGGCCACATAAAAACCAGAAGCCTCTTAATATAGCTTCTATTTTCTCTTTGATTTAAAATTTTTTTTTATTTTAAAATATTTTTCCATGTTTACATGATTCATTTTCTTTCCCTCCCCTTTTCCCTCCCCTCTCCCAGTGCTGACAAGCAATTCCACTGGATTGTACAAATGTTATCATTTGAAATCCATTTTCATATTACTCATTTTTGCTATAGAGTGATTTTTTAAAGACCCAAACCCCAAATAACATACCCATATATACATGTGATAAGTAATGTCATGTGTTTTTCTTTTGTATTTCTATTCCCATAGTAAGTCCTTCAGGAGTGTCTTGCTTGTTGCATTGCTATTAGTAGTAAAGTTCATTACATGGGATTGTTCCACAATGTTTTACTTTCTGTGTACAATGTTCTCCTGGTTCTGCTCATTTCATTGTGCATCAGTTCATGGAGGTTCTCCCCATTCATATAGAAATCCTCCAGTTCATTATTCTTTTGAGCACAATAGTATCCCATCACATCAGATACCACAATTTGTTCAGCCATTTCCCAATTGGAGGGCATCCCTTGATTTTCCAATTTTTTGGAAAGAGCACAGCTATGAATATTTTTGTACAAGTATTTTTCCTTATTATCTCTGGGGTACAAACCTAGTAGTGGTATTGCTGGTTCAAAGAGTATGCACATAATTCCAAATTGCCTTCTCTGTTTGATTTTAGAGAGAAACTTGGAGAATGTCTTAAAGGATTTTTTGTTTGTTTGTTTGTTTTTTTAGAACAGGGAAGAAAAAAAATGTAATCATTAGATAGAACAGATATGAAAAGATATAGTTATGGCTTACTAAAGGAGATAGAGGATGAGAGAAACATGTAGAAGCAAGGGTGCTTTGGGTTGTAGGTCTCATTTATTGTTGCCCTTTGAAATTTTGATTAGCTGCTCTTAATTGTTCACCCTTGAAACTTCAAAGGTCTTCTGTGAGTAAGATAGCCTGAGGAGGTAATCTTAGGAGAAACTGTTCTCAAAAGAATAATTATTCTTTGTACTTTAATGTTGTTGGCAAAGAAAGTATCACCTTTTATGAGAAGCCTAGCATCAGCTTCAAGGTCAGCAGTTCTCCTGACTTCAGCAGACTCAACACTTTTGTGCAAAACACTCTAGGTGTTGGAGATGTAAGATGACAATTGACACAGCCCCAATTCTCCAAGAACTTAAAATATAATAATAGACTTAGGGCTAGATCTATGATGTTGAGTTTCTTTTCATATTTACATTAATAATCAAATGTCAAATCTGTAAGCGTTGGATGAGAGTAGATTGATCAGATGTTGAATGCTCTGATGGAGAAAAAAAAAAGTTTCCTATACAGCAGGAGATTGTCTTCTGGAAATAAGACTAGCAAACTCGGGAAATTCTTTCCATTTTTGTAATTCACTTTGGAGATGGAAGTAGTGAAACTTAAGTATTCTTTCCATGAATGTAGAAGTTAGGAAATATTGGGGCAGCTAGGCGGCACCATAATGCACAGAGTACCCAGACTTGTATCAGGAGGATCATTGTTCCAATCTAGCTCTGTGACCCTGGGCAAACCATTTAACCTATGTTTAAGGCAGTTTCCTCAACTTTAAATTTTGATTGGTAATAGCACCCAAATGAGATAATTGTAAAGGTGCGTTAGCACATTGCCTGACACGTAGGAAACACCATATTCACAATTCATAAAAAATTCTGATTGAATTTTTATTGTAATTAGTTTGTTGTGCTTTTGGTCTGGATGCTGTGCTTAGACTGAATGCTTAAGTTGGTCAACTTCACCTGTGAAAAGACTGATTGGCTATGAGCTTCATGACCATCACTTACATCCTTGTTGGAGTTCAGTATATATACAGCTGCCAGAATAATGCTCCTCAAAAACTGCTTTTACCCTCTTCCTGCTGTGGCACTTCCTCCTTTCAAAGCTGTATGCCAGACAGAGTTGTCAAGCACAGCTCAAACCTCATGTTTCATCACTTTTAGCCTCCCCAGCCAGACTCGGACTCTGCTGTCCCTTCTATGTGACTGCTCATGTCCAGCTCCAGACCTTTGCCCATGATTATGTTCTCTCAGTTCTTCTCAATTTACCATTTCTTTCTTTGGTCATTCCCCTATCCCTCTTTCCCTCCCCACTTAGTCACAAAGTTATGTTATTTGGGTTATCATTTACCTTGTTGCCTGGGGATTAATAAGCCCTTCAAGGTCAAAGTCTGTTTGACCTATTTTCTTGTCTTGGCACCTCAGAACAATTAAGTAGCAATTATATTTTCATTTTTATAACTTTGGCAACTACTAAGTAGCTCATTTATTCCCAGATGGAGTCTTGCTGCTGGCAAAGTCTCGGCCTCTGAGAGGTTTATAGTCTAGTGGTGGGTATAAAATTGACATGTTATGATATAGTATCCAAGTGCTAGATTGTGTAGTACAGAGAGAGAGAGAGAGAGAAAGTGTGTGTGTGTGTGTACATATGCTATAAATACTGCTTTTAAAGGAATGTTTTTCCTTGTTCTTCATTGTAGAGGCAGAGAAAACTGCACAGGTGGCAAAAATCCGGTTTCAGCAGAAGGTGATGGAGAAGGAAACTGAGAAGCGTATTTCTGAAATTGAAGGTGTGTTTTCTCAAATGAGGACTGCCCCAATTTTATGTGCTAGTCTTCTTTCTCAGAAAAAGGAGAATTCTTGTCATTTCAAGGGATAGGGAGTGTGGGTGGTTAAAACCATATCTTTTCTCACCTAGTTACCAGTGCCAGGTAGGCCAGTTATGGGCAGCTCAACGGAAACATCTGGGTTATGTTCTCAACTGCTGGTCTTTGATTGTGGATAAACCATGTGACTCAAGCCTCAGTTTGCCCTGCTGAAAACAAGGTTGAAGAGCTAGCTGCAGTGTGTTTCTTATATAGACTTAGTATGAAGATTACCTATGAGCATGTAAAGAACATGGAAAAATTAATGTATGTTTCTTGTGACTTGATTTTTAACCTGAACTTTAGATTTTCTACCATAATTGGAGAAGTAAATGTTGGTCCTTAATAGATGTAAAAGTTCTTTTGATTTAAAAGTTAGCTTCTTTCAGGTCGCAAATGTTTTTCGAATATTCATATACTTTTTTGCTTGTATCCTCTTACTTTTGTCTCTTAATCCTTGCCCCTGGGTGATTTAAGAGTAATTCTTTTTTTCCAGAACTGATTGGTAGGAGATGGTTGGGATGGCTTAGACAGAATGTAAGGGAACCAAGTCTTTTCATAGGCATTGATCGAGCCAGGCATTTGGTCAAGTGCTGTTGAACATGCAAAGAAATGTATCTCTTCTTAAGGCCAGGAATGGAACCTCTGAGAGCTGGGGGGGGGGGGGGGGGGGGGAGCAGGAGTAACTTGGTTTTTTATTAAATGGATTAATTTATTTTATTGTAGTTGCTAGGATTGCCTGAGTGGAGAGAGAAAATGGAGACAAAGGAGAAATGAATAAAACAGTAGGGAAATAGGCAGATTTAAAATGAGAGCATTAAGGCTTCTTTTATTGCGAAATTTGTAATTACAGTCATCTGCATCTTGTACTACTTATCTGCTCTCAGATCCTGGGGTACGTGTCTTGTTCTCCCTCCCCTCCAACAGGAGGAATCTAAAATCTTCCCCAGCTGGGCGACGGCTACTAAACTTGTGTCTTAGTGTTCTCTCACTGTGCTCTGCCTGTTAGATGCTGCATTCCTGGCCCGAGAGAAGGCAAGAGCAGATGCGGAATACTACACTGCACACAAACATGCCACTTCAAACAAGGTGACTGGCTTTGGCTCCCCAAAACCTTTTCTTGTTATTCCAGATGGGAAGAGTGTGGGAAAGCAGAGAGGTGGGATTTGGCCTGAAGTTCTGCTGTCTTTTGGCAGTTGTAAGGATTTGATTGGATGAAGGTGGTTTTATCTGCTATCTAGGGATTGTGGAGTCTCTGCATCCAAGGGAATAGGGAGAGGTTAGCTCTTGGTTGGTCTGGGCTGAAGAAAGGAAGGGGATATAACACCAGAATGTTAAATAATCCATTGATGCGATCTGAATGGTGTAAGAATTTCTTCTCTAGGAGAGATCCAACCATTAACAGTAGGAAAGTGCTTAGATCAGTCTTAAGGAGTGTGTGAAGTAAATTATTTAGGGGCTTTGAACCCGAACACCCTAATGGCAGCACATAGGAGTAAGTTTGACAGCCGGAAGCTGGTATCTCCTTGGTGTCCTTTGGTGTCATTGTGAGTGTCCCGAGCCTCTACATGCCAGCACCTGTGCAGTGTCACCATGGAGGGAGGAGCTAGAGCAGGGGTCCCCAAACTATGGCCCGTGGGCCACATACAGCCCCCTGAGGCCATGTGTCTGACCCCCACTACACTTTTGGAAGGGGCACCTCTTTCATTGGTGGTCAGTGAGAGGAGCCCTGCATGTGGCGGCACCACAAAGCAAGGCAATGCTCACGTACAGTACTACTTCCGGTGACATAATCCTTTGTGTGGCGCCTTAGAATGAGGCGCCGAGCAAAGGATTATGTGGCTGCACAATGGAAGACATCAGCATGGTGAGTGGTGATCTGGGGGAGGGGGTTCTGCACTATGTATACTGCTGCCCTGTTAGGGTTAGGTTTTTATAGCCCAGACCTCCAACAGTCTGAGGGACAGTGAACTGGCCCCCTATGTAAAAAGTTTGGGGACCCCCGAGCTAGAGTATTTTAAAAATGAGTTTGGGAAGGAGAGGGGCCTTTTTGCTTCTGCTTTTGAACTGAATAGTTTTGGGGGTTTTATTCTCTCTTGACTTCCTTATCTGATTTGGCCATCTCTGGCAAGTATTAGTGTCAGCCATAAAGCTAAATGAATCAGATCTATCCCTAATGTTAGAAAGGCTGAGATCTCTCTATCTTTTTCTACCTTTATCAATCTCTCCTTACTAATAAATACTTATAAATATGGTAATAAGCCTCCAGATTAATTTTTATTTGTAATAGACTATTAGGAATTCAGTTTGGGGAAACTGAGTTGGTAACAAGGATCAGATCAAGGACACCTACTAGAGCTGCTAGTCCATAAGAAACAAGGGCACTTGAGCTGTGGGAGAGCTGCTCTCTTTTACAGACATGATGTGGGCCCTAGTCGAGGGCCTGCTTGAGAATTAGGAACTTAGGATCTTAGACTAGGGAATGGATCTTGGAAATGATCTAATTTTGGAAACAGTAAAGCATTTTAGAAAGTGCTTTATATACCTCATTTGATCCCCCAAACCCTTTGAAGTGTTGTTGCTATTATTATCTGTCTTATAGATGAAAAAACTGAGGCAGGTATAGTTCAAGTGATTTATATAGGATCATGCAATCACTTAGTGTCTGATGGAGGATGCTAATCAAGGTCTTTCTAACTCCCAAGTTTAGCACTCAATACATCGTATAATCCTGCCTCAGAGTTCTTTTCAGATCTTTATAACTATTATCCATTTTTTCTGGTTTCCACAGGGACAAATAATAATGCTAGCAGGATTTTAGAAGGCATTGCTAGGGATGATGAAGTAGATACTGGGCAACAAATGGAAGATGTTAAGTAGGTGTATTTCATTGCTTAACTTAAGGAGCTTCAGAGGATAAAGAGATTGGTAAACAGAACTACAAGTGAAGAAGAAAGGACTTAGAATGTAGGTATTTGGAGGGAAGACATAGGGTTAATAAAAATGTATTTTCTAGGAGATTTATGGATTTTATAGAAGGTGTTAAACTGAAAATGGAGGAGGGAGGGAGGGAGAGAGAGAGAGAGACAGAGAAAGAGAGAGACTATTAGATCAGTTGAATAATTCTCAGCATAAAATATCCAGGAGGAAGAGTTTTCAATGTTTACACACAAAGACACATAACCTAGTTAAAATAAAGTGAATTAGAGCTCTTAGAGCAATAAAGAGTAAGTCCAGCTTAGGAATGTGACTGAAATATTGTCACAAAAGGTGAATGTTATTCAGAAATCATAGGTTAGTAGAAGGTGGAGAACAGGGGTAGCAGTAAATATTAAAGGGATAGACACCTGCAGGAATCTATATATCCAAAGAGTGAAATATACTGGAAATCATTTGAGAAATCAGTGAATTTTTTTACATTCAAGTTTAAATTCTGCTGGAAATTATCCTCTTGAGGAAATGCAAAGTTGTCTTATATGGAGAGCATGGTAGGGAAGAGCACTAACATCTGAGAAACCAGGAAAAGCATCTTGTGAAAATGGTATCTGAGACGAGTTTCCTTGAAGAAGAAAACTCAGAGATTCCCAAAGATGGAGTCACAGGTGGAACACATTCTGGGTTGGGTCTGACTGGGTCTGACTAATAGAGAGTGTACAAAAAGGAAGAACTGTTCCAATAAATCTGGAGCTAAAGTTTGAAGGGCCTGAGACCTCAGAGAAGAGAGTCTGTCTTTTATCCTAGAGGCAAAAGGGAGACCCTAAAGCTTCTGGGGAAAGGAAGTGACCTGCTCAGTTCTTTGTTTTAAGGAAGGTGATTTTGGCAAGTGTGTAAGAGGAGAAGAGGATGAAAACTGGGAAACCAAGGAGAAGACTGTTGTGATATTTAAGATAAGAAGTATTAAAGACCTTAACTAGTGTGGTGTCAGTGAGTGAAGAGAATGGGACAGATGGGAGAGATGTTATAGAGGGAGAAAAGACAAGACTTTTTAACTGATTGGGTGGAGGTAGAGTTGAGGTGGTGGCCTAGATGTTCTTTATGGTCCCTTTGATCCTAAGATCCTCGGAACTAGAGAGCAGATTCGGAAATGTGATCAGGTAGAAGTTTGTAGAGACTGAACACCTCCTGGATTAACTGATGACTGTTCTCAGTAACAATGGATAGTGTACTCCAAAAGAAAATAAGGCAGATACATTTTCTTCAATATGTCAACTGGTGACAAAAATGGATGAGGGTGATACAGTTGGTTTGAATAGATCTTGAAGGAGGTAAAGGCATTGGAGGGTTGGTGATAAAGATACTACTTGGAAAAGAGGTTCTTAACCTTCGATCCACAGCTGTAAATAGATGTCAGAGGATCCATGAATTTGGATGAGGGGGAAATTTTTCATTTTTATTTTCACTAACATCTGAAATTTATTCTTTTGTTCACTTATTAGTATAGGCAGCAAACATATTCTGAGAAGGGCTTCACCAGATTGCCAAAAAGAGTGAAGAATGCCAAAAAGAGTGAAGAATTCCTATAGTCTGGAAGTAGTAGTAGTGGAGAACAGAAAGTATACCCACTCCTTTTAATCCATTTATCTCAGAGGTGTTGCCACCAGGAAGTGGCCTATACAGGATATATTGTTCTCAAAGGAGAGCCAATTTTCTGTTAAAGTAAAAAGGTAGATAGAAGGAAATTTGGTTGAAAAGTCAGAGGATGTGGGAAACTTTGTGGATTTTGCAGTCATAGAGTTTTGGTGCTAAATTGAGAATGGAATGGGCTAGATAATGGAAGAATTGGACTGGAGGTATGAGACTGAGAAGGAGTAGGAGTGAGAGTAGAACCTGAGCATGCAGAGTTTGTGCCTCCATGAAAGAATCTCCAGGGACGTCCTAGCTTGTTGATGGAGGTAAGACCAAAGGCCTCTCCTATAGGAAAGGGAGGGGGGCCAAGTTTTGCTGAATGGATTCAAAGTTGTGTTCTAGTAGTACTCAGTGGAATGGGGTGGAAAGAGAGGGGAGAGTCATTGTTTTCTAAAATGAGGGGACAGTTTCAGTTATGCATCACTTAATGTTTTTCTAACAGCATATATCTTGTTTGCTCCACGCAGCTCAAACTAACCCCGGAATACCTGGAGCTTAAAAAGTACCAGGCCATTGCGGCAAACAGCAAGATCTACTTTGGCAGCAGCATCCCCAGCATATTCATGGACTCCTCTTGTGCTTTCAAATATCCAGATGCCAGGACTGGGAGAGAAATTTCTCTCCTCTCCAAGGAGGCTCCAGAGCCCTCTGAGAAGAGCCCCATGGGAAACAAAGCAAGCACTGGCTGATGCAAGAGCTGGAAAAATCGTCTGTACCAAGACATGGCAGTCGGGAGGGTGGGTGGGTGGGGGCAATGATCGGGACAAGGGTTATAATGACTCTGCAAATCAATTCATAGAAATACTGCTCAGTCTACTCTGCTCTCCTGGGATCGGCCTGGTTTATCCACTGACTGCTGGACACAGCTCCCTGGCAGTCAGAGGGTTTTCTTCAACCACAATTCTTTCAAGCTCCCTCTATGTGTTCTTTTATAAGCTAGGTACTTGTGAATAGGGAAAAGACTAATGCTAAGACACTGCCTGCACTGGAATGTTAAACACAAAAATATGTAAAGAGTTACTGCTTTTCTAAGTGGCAATCTGCAAATGTTTACATCATACCCTGGGGAAAATGTGTTTTCAGACCAAAGGGACCCAGGTGACTGGTAAGTACAATAAAGAAGAACTACAAAGACCTGGGTCCCGGGGCTCAGTTATTCTCCCCTTTGGGGCCCAGAGCCAGGATTTACAGAAGTGATTGACGTTTAGTCCATTGAGGTTCTTTGGGAAAGGACCTTCCAAGTGAGTGGATTCTTTTGTCCAACAGCAAAGTTTGTGGCCAGTTGGTCTAGAGATCTTGCCATCCGACCAGAAACTCCTGAAGATTTCCTGCTGCCACATGTTAGGTGTGTGGAGATTCGGCAGCAACAGGCTCAGGGACAGGCTGTGCCTGATTCTAAAGTCATTAAACTAATCCTCTCCTATAGACTGAAGCACTGCTGTTCCTGATTTCCCCTCCTTTGGGTGATGATCGTACTTTTTCTCTGCCCAGGGTGTTGGTAGCAAGCTGGCTCAAGACTCTGAATTGGGTTTTGCTTGTTCTTAGTTCAGCAGCTACCCGAGAATGGGTTGGACTTTGACATCCACTACATACTTTTATCCTAAATGAAAAAAGGTTTGTTCTTAGAACTGGATTTGGGTGCATCTCCATGCCCCAGCACCTCTGCCTCTTTCCAAGGCCAAGCCTGTGACTGCTCTGGTAACTCCATAGCACAATGATTCTTGCTCCTGTTCATCAAAAACCCCAGTGTAGTAAGAAGTATTGGTTAGTGCACTTTGATAGCCCTTCCTTTTTCTGTCTTTACTGGCTAGTTGGTAACTGCCTGCTCTCAGAAAGCTAAAGTGGTCATCTTGTTTGCCCTTCCCAGACTGTCACTGGGAGGCCATCATCCTGCTAAGGGTGCCTACAGAGGGGCAGTGCCACAGAGAGAAGGATTTTGAATTGACAAGTGACCTATTGATCTGGGAGACATTCCCCAGACCTCTCAAGAGGCTGGAATTGGCTCTCCCCAAAGCAACAGTAAATGCAACTTCTGAAGATGTCTCCAGTTGGACAAAGAAGCCAGACCAGAAGACCATTTGTCTACTCTTGCAGGTGGTGGTAGAAGGTGCTCCAGCTGAGAGCATCCATTGTGCCAAGAGGGGAAAGCCCAAACCTGAAATGGACCATTTACTCTTAAGATGTTTCCTGAGCTGTGCACTTGTGGTGGCATTGTGATTGGAAATTTGTTTTTATTCTTTGCTTTATCAATTCAATTTTGCATCCTCTATGCCTCCTATATCCGTAAAGTTTCTTGGTAAATTGATCAAAATAAACATGGCAATCCACTTGGCTTTATTGTTGCTGATTGAAGTATCTGTTGTGGGAAGTTTTGTGTCCTTGACCATTTGTATGTACTCTTGGTCCCAGAGACTCTCCTCCATCTAGTAAACTATAGACCTAAAAGTCACCCCAAGGTGGTAGTAGTGTGTTCACATTTGCTCAACCTATACCTGCTAGGTCTTAGAAATGGGATGCCATTGTGGAGGAAATGTTTTTTTCAAATTTTAAAGAAAGTACATCCACTTAAACTCCCCAAGAAGCTTGTTTCCCAGTGCTCACTCAGTGGGCTTTTGATTCTGTCCCTCCTTTGGGGATGTGCCTTTTGGTAAATATATGCTGTAATCTTGAAGTCGAAATTTATATGCAAAATGTTACTTTTTGAAAAAAACTAAATAAAGTGATTTTACTATCACTGTCTAATGGTTTTATTAACTGTCTTGGGGCTTAAAGGGAGTTTCACAAAAGAATCTGACAGACTGATAATGTATAAATGTAAAGAGCCTTTAAAAAAATTTTACCTTCTTAGAATCATTACTAAGTATTAGTTCCAAGGCAGAAGAGAGGCAAGGACTAGGCAATGTGAGAGTTAAGTGGTTTACCTAGGGTCATACAACTTGGAAGTGTCCGAGGTCATATTTGAACCCAGGACCTCCCTCCCATTTCTAGGCCTGGCTCTCTATCCATAGAACCATCTACCTGCCCCAAGACTCTTTATTATAGCATGTTTCAAATCATATAAGGGTCGTCTCAAAGCCTAAAATGAAACACCTTGGGTCAGGAATGTGAAGGAAAAGGAATGATGGGAGTCCACTGCAGGAAGAGGCTATGGGTAAACTTGTCCTATTAAGAGATCCCACTGTGTGACTGTAAACAGACTTTTCTAAGGTATAGAAGTCAAAGTAAAAGAAAGTGAATGCCTTTTTAGAAGGTCATAGTGGGTAGGATCATGGCCAAGACTAGGCTCTGTTTAAGAGAAGTGGGGTCCTTCATAAACATGAATTAGAATAGAAATAACTTGGATCCCTTTTGGGCTATGAGGGACTATACAAAGTAGAGAAAGAAGGTCTGGAAGGAAGATATGTAACCATTTCAACATTTCTTTTCATACAAACTCTGGATTCCCTACTTAGGCATAGTCTAGGGGGTTTTGGTTTTATCATTAATTATTGCTAACCCCATCACAAAAATTGACTGTTTAGGTCATAAAAATCTCATAAAGAAATGAAAAATATTAATACCATCTTTTATTAGCCGTAGTGCAATAAAAATTATTCAGTAAAGTATCTTTAGACCAAAGATTACAAATTAATTCAAAACAATCCCGAAGAATTGAGAGGTCCAAAGAACAAAATCATAGAAACAATAAAAAATTTCATTAAAGATAATGAGACAACACCACATTTTGTAGGATGCAGCCAAAGCCCTACTTAGAGGAAATTCATAGCTAAATGCTTAAATCATTTGAGATGTACATCAGAGATCAATGTAAAAATGAACTCCAGTCCACCTACACATAAATTAGAAAACCAACAAATTTAAATTTTCTAATTAAACACAAAAATAGTCCTGAGAAAGGAGAGATTTACACAATAGGGCAAGAAAATTTTCTAACCATTTGGGCCATCAGACTAAAGCTAATAACAGTAGCTGACATTTCTATATAGTGCTTTAGGCCCCCCCCCCCCTTAACCCTGATTTTCTGTTTTAGCAACAACTTAAGAGAAGGGTAAGGGTCACCCAGCTAGGAAGCATCTGAGGTCCTCCTGACTTCAGGGCTGATGCTCAATCCACTTGTCCTAAAAGCCCTAAAGAGGGCTTTTTAAAGTGCTTTATATATTTGATTCTTCAGATAATCTGGATACAGATCAATAAAAGACTTTTTTCTCCCTGACTGGTGTCACAGGCATAGCTATTAATTTCTGGGTCCTGGGGAGGTTTGTTCAAGATAGAAAGTTTTGAGGGCTTCTAATTGAAAGCTCATTCTCCCTTTGTAAAGTTGGTAGTTTTCCATAAAATATCTGTTCTTTGTAGTTATTGCCTTTTCTTTGACCTTAGTGGTGTTTTCCCTTCAGCATGTAGATAGTTTGGGCAATTGGAAATAAAAAGGTGGGGCAAGATGTTTAGGAGACAATACTCATGGTGAAAGTGGGAGGTAAAAATGCTCAAGTCATAGGGAAAACATTAGGCTTCCTCCTGAGAGAAGGAGCCGACCGATTGGAACATACTTTTCAGAACTCATCTACCTAGATGATAACCATGGGGGCATGGACCTTGGCCATGGAAGCGTGGGGAAAACTCTTTGCCAACGGATGTAATTCAGTGAAATATACTTCATGGATTATTGTTCATATTCAACTTTGCTTATTGAATCTTGTAGAGACTTGATAATATATAAGACAGAAATAGAGTCTTAATCACAACCTTTTAAATCAATGTGGCATAGAAGACTCCTTTTTCATGTGTGATTCCCACAGAAGCTACCTTAGTTTTAAGATATTCCATATCCTTTTCAAAAACATGGCCATCTTTTTGTTATCTTGTTGGTATGATTTCCTGCCATTTAGATTTAATCATATTATGTAAACATTTAAATCCATTTTATTCATTTTTTCCAAGAAATTAACTTTTAAGTTTATCATTTCCATAGTTACTTCAGTCTCCCATTTATTTCTCAACTAATTTTTAATCTCTCTGGTGTTCATTTCAGGCTTATTTGTTGGCTTTCTAATTTTAAAAGTGCATATTCACTCATTAATCCTCTATTTTGTTAATGTATGTTGGGATATGATGCCACCACTGTAATTACCCTCCCCCCCCAAGTTTAGCTGCATTTCCAAGATTTGAGTATTCTGTTTCATTTCTTTTTTTTACATTTCTTAGTTTTTCTCAATCACATGTAAAACATGTAAAACATTTTTTTTAATTTAGAGTTCCAGATTCTCTTGCCTGCTGCCCTCCTTGAGAAGACAAGCAATTTGATATAGATATGTGTATGAAGTAATACAAAACATTTCCATATTAGCTATGTTGCTCAATATCAATTCTAAGACAGAAGGTAAGAATTTTGAAAAAGAAAACAGTCCAGGAACACCCCCCCCCCCTTTGGAAAAAAAGGGAAAAAAGTATGCTTTGATCTGCATTTAGACTTGTCAGGAGTAAATTCAACAAAAATAGACTGAAGCATGTTTTCTCCTGACAATATAATAGTTTCTTAACAGGACATGAACCTATCAATGAAGCAAGTCTAATGATTGCTGGATAGCCAAAAACCAACAATTAAAGATGTATTTCATTTTTATGAACAGAACAAAGAACAGCACAGGGTAAGTGATGTGAACTATACGTTATAGGGAGGCCATCTTAACAGCAATGAGAGAGTGTGCAGACAGTACAGATAAGTGGACAGAATTTGAAAGAATTAAGCAAAATGAGGAAGAGACACCCTCCAGATTCATGGACAGAATAATTGAGCTTGGGGGTTGATGATATAATTGGTTATAAGCATCAGTGGATATGAGGGCAACATGATTAGGGTTTACATATGTGCAACCAAGACCACCCCCTCTCTTTCTTAGAGAAATGCTTTATGGACTCATGGGATCCAGTTGCACCCTAAGGTTATTGAGAGTGAACCACGATAGTGGAATCATTGACATCTCGGAGTGAGATAAGACAACTTTTAATGGTGCAAGGAGAAGGAAAACTGGGATTAGGTCAACTTGTATGCTCTCAGGGATAAAACACAGATGTCAGAGTTTCTCAGAGGCTGAAGTTATTTATTTTCCCATTTCTTTTTAAAATGTAGAATATGTTTCCATGGTTACACAATTCATAACCCCTCTCCCCGCTCTCTCCTCCCCTCTCCCAAAGCTGACAAGCAGTTCCACTGGGTTATACATGTATCATTGTTCAAAACATATTTCTATGTTATTTGTATTTGTAGTAGAGTGACTCTAACATCAAAACCCTAATCACATCCCTATCACACTATGTGATCAAGCACATATTTTTCTCATGCATTTCTGCTCCCACAGTTCTTTCTCTGGATGTTCACAGCGTTCTTTCTCACAAGTTCCTCTGGATTGTCCTGGGTCATTGCATTGCTGCCAATAGAGAAGTCCATCACATTCAATTGTATCAGTCTCTGTGTACAACATCTCCATCAATTCCTGGAGGTCGTTCCAGTTCACATGGAATCCCTCCATTTCTTTATTCCTCTTGGCACAATAATATAGAGGCTGAAGTTATAAGGGATAATAAGCTGCCTTGGCACAAAGTGATTTATAGGTGGTGCTAGGTTAACAGTTCTCTTTCTGATCAGTCTGCATTAGTTCATATTTAAGTCTTCCCAGGTTTTTTAAAAGTTCCTACTCATCATTCCTTACCAAACAATAGTATTCCATCACAATCACATACCACAACTTGTTCAACCATTCTCCAATTGGCAGGCATCTCAATTCTTTGCCACCACAAAAAGAGATGCTATAATATTTTTATATACATTTTATATAATTTATTATATAATATTTTTGTACATATAGACCATTTTCCTTTTTCATTTTGGGATTTCTTTTAGGTGATTGGTGGATTCTTTCAATGTCTATTTTACCCTCTGGATGTAGGATATTAGGGCAGGTTTCTTTGATAACTTCTTGAAATAAGACGTCTAGGTTCTTTTGTTGGTTATAGCTTTCAGGTAATCTAATAATTCTTAAATGATCTGTCCTTGATTTATTTACCAAGCCAATTGTTTTTCCAATGAAATATTTCATATTTTATGTTCTTTTTTTCATTCATTTGACTTTTCTTGTTATTGTCTCTTGAATATCTTCTACTTGCCCAATTCTAATTTTTAAGGCTTTCTTTTCTCCAATGATCTCCTGTACCTCTTTTTTCATTTTGGCCAATTATGCTTTTTATGAAGTTCTTCTCTTTAATAGATTTTCATGCCTCTTATAATTTGGCCAAGTCTGTTATTAAGATATTATTTTCTACAGTGTTTTTTGTTGTTTTTGTTTTTATGTGTGCCTATTTTATGAAGCTGTTGACTCTTCATTAAAAAATATTTTTAGGAGGTAGTTAGGTGGCTCAGTGGATTGAGAGGCAGGTCCAAAGGTGGGAGGTCCTGGGTTCAATTTGGCCTCAGACACTTCCTAGCTTTGGGACCCTGAGCAAGTCACTTAGCCCCCATTGTCTAGCCCTTACTACTCTTCTGCCTAGGAACCAATGCATAGTATTGATTCTAAGACAGAGGGTAGGGGTTTAAAAAAATAAAATAAAATATTTTTTTCTTCAGTAATGTCAATTTTCCCTCCAATTACATGCAAAAACATTTTTGGCATTCATTTTGTAACATTTTGAATTACAAATTATTTCTCTCTCACCATGTCCTTCCTGAAATGGTAGGTAAATTGATAATGATTTTACATATGCTATCATACAAAACATTTCCATATCCATCATATTATGGAAGAAGATACATTGAAAAAACCCCATGAAGAAAATATAGTAAAAAAATGGAATGCTTTGATCTATCTACAGACTCCATCAGTCTTTCTCTGTAAGTCATTTTTCAACCTAAGTGACTCTTTTCAATTTTTTTTGTATCACTCTGATTTCTTATTTTCCCCTCCACATCTCTTATTTAACTTTAAAAAAACTTACTTTCTAGCTGTACAATTATCCTAAAATCCAAGGTTTAAGATCTCTTAAAGCAATTTTAGGAAAAGAAAATCACCAACACCCTGAATCAGGAAAGTAGATTTTTTGGAGAAGGTGCCATAAAGATGCCTACAGAAACTACACACCACATCAAGAGATCCAGAATGAACTTTGGGATATAATGAACTGAAGTAAAGGGGGCTGAACCTATCATTTAGTCTGAATGTAAACTCTTATGCTTAAGGGGAGTGCCCTCAAATGGCTTTTTGTCAATGTGTCTTCTCCTTCCTCTTATTTCCATTATTTGACTTGAGCAGAGCCTGTCCTCGTTCTGCCAGCTACATCCAGGGGAATCTGTCTCTCAGTGACCAGATTCTCTTCAGTGAACTCAGCCTTCCCTGGTTCAGTTCATGTCATTTGTTGTCACCTTTGTGGAGCTTCAGCCAAACTTCAGTAGACCTTGGTCATCCCCTGCTTCTTTGATCTTCCTCATTTCTTTATGTCCTCTCTACCTCTTCTGTCTGTAAATATCTGCCTCCCCAGTGACGCCTTCCTTGCTTTATGTCTTCCTCATTGACTTAGGATTGGCGTTATAGGTGTGTGTGTCCTTTGCTCAGTAAGATGGCAGGCCCCATGGAGGAGCCCTAGCTAACTTGGTTGTTCTTCCAGTACTTAGCATGGAGTTGTGCATACAATGAGGAAGGAAGCATTTGAGTAGATTTAGGTCAGCGGCCCAGGGCTGTGGTGGCCAGAGCCACTTTTTTAATCAGGTCATTAGTAAGCAGTTATTAAGTACCTACTGTGTGCTAGCACCTACTGGAGTGCTTAGGGTGTGTTGGAGCACAAAAGACAACACGGACATCCAGTGCAGCTGAGGAAGTCTCCAGGTGTAATGACCTTTCGTGCCACTGGATCCAGGCTTCCAACGCCGAGAGATTGGGACTGTCTCTGTGCATTGACTTTTCCACTTAAATCTCCTTCACACACAAGTGTCTTTGTGCACACTCATCTATGATAGATGAAAACGCACAAAGACAATCGTCATCCTCAGTTACCGAGAGACTGCTACTACTACTACTGTCAGTTTTTGTTTTCTTTCTCCTTTTCTTTTCCGCTTATCCCTAAATTTGTTGTAATTCCCCCTTTGTAAAGTGCAATATTCTGTACATCTCTAGTAAATTTTTTTTCAATATATAAGCTACATATGTGGAATGATTTACTGGGGAGACCTGACATGTTAATCTCCTAGAAAACCCAAATGAGGAGATTTAACATGCTAATCTCCCAAAGAATCAAAGGAGGGATTGTGTGAAGGGAACCTTCTCCCAGGATCACACATGGGGTCATACCTGTGTTCCTATGATCCTAGTTACATCATCTAGTATGAGTTATGTGACTGAGTTTGAACTGGACATGATTGAAGTAGACATGGAAGGGAGAGGGAGGGAAAAAAGGTTTGAGACAAAGAAGTATGGGTACTCTTTTCATTAGGAACTGGCCAAGGGAAAGGTAGCCAAAGGAGTCGTGTTGAGAGCATCCACATAGCTAAATAGAATAGGTTTCTTCTCTTTATCTCTCTGCCCTTTCCTATCCAAGTAAATTCTAATAAACTTTATGGAAATTAAGGACCAGAGTTTAGTTATTACATTTCTTAGTAACAACTCTAAGACAGAAAGGCAAGGGCTAGGCAAACAAGGTTAAATGACTTGCCCAACTAACAAGTATTTGAGACCATATTTGAACTCAAATCCTCCTCACTCCAGGCCTGAGGCTCTCTCCACGGTGACACCTGCTGTCCTCTATTATTTGGTTTTGAAAATTCTTTTTGAGTTTGTTCAAGAATTCTTGTTGGGCCTGTGCCCAGTTTACAGTTTTCTTTGAGGTTTTGTTTCTAGCTACTTTTACTCTACTGTGTTTGTGTTTGATCTTCCTTGTCATTATAATAAAAACTTTTTTTTTAAACTCTTACCTTTTGTCTTAGTACCAATTTTAAGACAGAGGAGTAGTAAGGGCTAGTCAATCAGGCTTAAGTAACTTACCCAATACCACATGGCTAGGAAGTATCTGAGGCCAGACTTGAATGTAGATCCTCCCCACCCCAAATCTGGCAGCCTTTGCATTGTGCGACTGTAAAGGGAAATTTTAGTGTTGTGACTTAATCTAAATTTAATTGGTCACCAAGGAAAATCCCAAATAAAATATCCAAGTCAGTTTGGAAATTTTATGGTGGTTTAATTAATATAGAGGGAAGGAATTAAGAAGAAGAGAGAGGGAAAGGGTATAGGATTTCTCCAGCCTAGCCTGTGCCAGGGGGAGTTCAAAGACCTCTACCACGAGGTCTTCTCAGAAGATTAGGGACTTCCTAAGAAGATAGTGTTTTGGAAGTTAAAAGAGAAAGGAATCAGCCTAAATTCTGAGAGAGCTCAGAGAAGACACCTCACCTGAACTATGTTACTAAGCTTCCCCCAGTATTGTATCAAGGATGCTCACTGCCTAACCCGGACAATAGCTGCCACCATGCCAAGATGCCAAGACGCTTAGCATGCTGCTGCCAGCCATTTCTCTTCACAAAGAGGCCTTGAGAGGAAGTGATGTGAAATATATAGACCATTTTTACATCACTTTCCTGTGTCTCACATGTACCAGTGGTAGCTTAAGCTTGACATAGGGCAGCCCAGGAGTTGTTTCTGATTTGCCATTTTCTAGCACATGTCTGTCATAGGCCATCCTTCTCAATACTTAATCCTTAAGTAGAGGTGTAGACATTCCTGTTTTGTTAGACTAAGCAGGGTGGAGTAAATCTAAAATTCACAATCCCCCCGATGATGATTGGGAGACTAGTCTCTCCAACTGATCACTAAACATAATCATCCTGCACCTCTAAATTCTTCTAACTGCAGCTACATACA
This sequence comes from Monodelphis domestica, assembly GCF_027887165.1. NCBI lineage: Eukaryota > Metazoa > Chordata > Mammalia > Didelphimorphia > Didelphidae > Monodelphis > Monodelphis domestica. Next base: position 41,783,731 of record NC_077227.1, read on the forward strand.
AAATTTCACATTCTAAGAGGAAATTACAATAGTTGAGAGGGAAATAGAAGAAGACATACAGCAAACCAATTTTTGCTGGGCACATTGACAAAAACCAATTAGGGGGCAGTCCCCGTTTGGCATAAGAGTATACATTCAAATAAATGTTCAATCAAACTTCAGTTCAATCAGCCACACCCAAAGGTCATTCTGGATGTTCTTGATGTAGTGTAGGATTTCTGGCATCTTTCTGCAACAGTTCATTTTCTGGATTTAGGACTTAGCAAGCTTCTTTCCTTGAAGATCTTTCTTGAACAAAAATTTTAAAATCTTGAATTTTTATTAAAATACAATCCCCACCTGAAGTGGGTGTTAAGAAACATCCAGTTCAGCTCAGGATGCATGATTGAGTTATGGGGTTGTATGAGTCAATTATCAAAAGAAGAGAGGGGAAAAAAAACAAAGAAAAAATGGAAGAAAGTTAAACTTTTGGTAGAAAGAAAAAAATTCAAAATCAGAATCAAAATATCAAAATCTATGTACATAAAATGTTGAGTAATCAGGACTAAATTCATAATAGGCCCTTGTATTAGGGTTCAATAAATTTCTATCCCAGAAGTATGTAGGACAGAATGCAGTAATATTTCAGATGCCCATTTGCAGCCAAGACTATAGGAAGTTGCCATACTATGAGAAGAAAAAGAACTAGAATTTTATTTTGATAGGGAAGTGTCATTCCCTGGTCTGATGTTTTTGTCATTTTCAAGGATATGGGGAGCCAGGATGATAGCCAAACTTCAGTACTTGTCTGAGTATTTCACAAGGATTTTAGATAAAAGGATGTCCTATGACTTAAGATATGTCAAGCATCTCAATCTGTGATATCAAAATCACTTTAAAAGACTGATATATATTAATTTAAGGTCGCCAAGGAATTCAGCTATGTAATTCCTAAATGAAAACTCAAGTCAGCAGTCAACCTTTTGGAGTTTTTAATTACAAACAGGAGAAAGAAAGGTATTAGAGAGAGAGAGAGAGAGAGAGAGAGAGAGAGAGAGAGAGAGAAAGAGAAAGGGGAGAGAAGGGAATAGGCCTTAAATACCCCCTCTCCTTAGGCTGGGCCAAAGGCCCAAGCCCTTAGATAGCTGAGGCAAAGAAAAGAGATCAGTCCCTATCACTCACGTGACCAAAATGGAGAAACAGTCTCAGGGGCCTCCACCTCCAGACTCCTTCAGAGCAAAACCTCCTTAGAGTAAAACCTCTCAGAGCAAAAAACTCCTCCTCTGTCCTCAGACCCCGCTATCTTTAATTCAACAATCTAAGTCCCCTCCCCTCAGTTCTCACATCTACCAATCACTGTCGATGTCTCCCCTGTGCCAATGGTGGCTCTAGCTTAACCCAGGACCGCCCAGAGGTCTGTTTCCTTTGCACATGTCTGTTGTAGGTCATATTCTCAAATAATTAAATCTTGATCTATACTGCAGCCCTTCCTAAATCCTGTTATTCTGAGAAGGGTGGAGATTGTAAGTTCCAAGACCTGGTTCTGTCATTCCAAGTATCTCTATTGTATCAATTCTAAAATCAATCATGACTCAAAGAACTTCCTGTTCTATGCTTAAGTATAGGTCAAAGCCCTTTCCATTGTTTAGCAAAAGGTTTCTGTCCTAAAGTAGTCTTAAGTAGGGAGGAGAAGGATCCTCCCATGCCAAGGGGTTTCACATTCCAATAGAGTTCTTACTATCAGTAGGAAATTTTTTCCAGTATGAAATTTCCCAATGGGGAAATTTCCAACATTCATAAGTCGAATAAATTTTAAGGTTTACAAATCTCAAGTCTCACACGAGGTTCAAGTTCTTTTGTATTGGTTCAGAAGTGCATCAATCCAACCTGGATTGGTTTCTTTCTTTTTTGACCTGTGTGCTCTTTTTGGCACTATTCAGGTTAAATCTGTGCTCCTTGTTTTTATCTCATTTCCTAGAATCACTCACAAACATTAATCACAGTCCCATAACATTTTATCAATAAATGGCAGGGTCCAACAATTTATAATTTTATGGGTATGCATTGATATTATAGCAAGTATATATATATATATATATGCATATATATGTATATGTAACATATATATATATACATAACTTATTGCAGAAAAATAATATTAATTATATGTACCTTTAGTACAAGAAATGAGAAAAAGGGAAAAAATAAAATATTCTAATCAAAATAAATGAAAAGCAATAATAACAAAAATAAGGGGAGAAAAAATCATGAATTCAATGTGTTCTCGAAAAACAGCATCCACTTGTCAATGAATTATTATCTCCAATGCATGTGAGAGGATACAGTCAATCTGTCTCAACAGAAGATGCTCTCTTTACATGTGAGCAATGAATCCAAGAGTCCTTCTCTCCAATCTTTATAGATGTTGGAGTAGTTAGCAATATTTGGAATGGTCCTACCCAGGAAAGCTGAATTGCTCCAGTATGCTGGAAGTTCTTTATATATACCTTGTCTCCCAGGTTCAGGTCATGAAGTGAAAAGTCTAGTGGTCTGGCTTGTTCTGCAGCTCTGGATTCATGGAGTTCATGCAGTTTGTGCTTTAAATCCTGTATGTATGAAGCAATAGTAGTATCTCCCCCTAATAGTGATGAATATGCAGGGGAGAAAGACTTAGACTGTATAGGTGGATGTCAAAAAAGCATCTCAAATGGTGAGATGTGTAGGTCTCCTCTAGGCCTGCTTCTAAGATAAAATACGGCCAGAGGAAGAATTTCAGGCCATTTTAAGTGTGTCTCAGTGTATAATTTGCCAATCATAGTTTAAAGTTCTCTATTCATTCTTTCAACTTGGCCTGAGCTCTGGGGATGATATGGTACATGAAATTTGGGAGTTATCCCCAAGCAAGAATATATCTGATTTAGGCAAAATCAGTAAAAATGACTTCCTCTATCTGAATCAATACATACTGGCAGGCCAAAATGGGGAATATTCTCTTTCAAAAGCACCTTAGCAACAAAAGCCACTATGGATCAGGCTGCAGGAAATGCTTCTGGCCATCTGGTCAGTTGATCTACTATGACTAGACAAAATTTATAATGTCCAGCCTTTGGCATTGTTATGAAATATCCTTGTAGGTGCTCAAAAGATGCCCACCAAAGGCTTTGCCATGAAAGACGTGTTGGTTATATGCTTGACAGGTTGAGCAGGCTGTACACACTTTAGAGGCTATAGTAGTTATGCCAGGGGATATCCATACTCTCTTAACAGAGTCCACGATTCCCTGGGTACCAAAGTGACCATTTTTATGAATAGATTGGCAAATTTGGTGATAGAAACTTCTAGGGAGCAGGGGTTTTCCTTCAGATGATACCCATACTCCATTAATCTCTTTTGCTTTGAATTTTTGCTTCCATTTTTCCACTTCCTTTTCATTATAGGAAAATGATAAATTTAAGTCATCAGTGGTTGTTAATGTTAAAAGTAATTCAGGCCCTTCTATGACTGCTAGCTTTGCAGCGGCATCTGCTCGATCATTTCCCCTAGGGACAAGTTCAGTGCCCCCTGTATGGGCAGAGCAATGAACTACAGCTAGGGCTTCAGGCAACTGGAGAGCAGAAAGAACTTCATTAATAATTTCTGCATTAGCTATAGATTTTCCAGCTGAGGTTAAAAATCCTCTCTGGAGCCATAGCATCCCGACTGAGTGACAAATGCCAAAAGCATATCTAGAATCCATATAAATTGTTGCCTTTTTATCCTTGGCAATTATACAGGCATGTTTCAGAGCTATGAGTTCTACTCCTTGAGTGCTAATATTAGAGGGAAGTGAAGCTGACCATTCAGTAGCAAATTCTGAGACTACAGCAGCTCCAGTGTAGCATATGCCATCCCTCATAAAAGAGGAACCATCAGTAAATAAGATCAAATCTGGATTGTCTAAGGGAGTGTCCAAGAGATTATCTTGAGGCTTTTTTGCCATGGACATTAATGTTTCACAATTGTGTAATGGTTCTCCTGAAGTTGGTAAATCTGGAAGCAAGGTGGCAGGGTTAAGGGTTGTACAGCATTTTAAGGTAATGTTTTCGCTATTTAACAAGGTTATTTCATACCTTGTAATTCTCTGATCAGAAAATGCCTGTGTTCTATGCCTTAGCAACAATGCTTCTACCTCACGTGGGAACATAATTGTTAATGGGCATCCTAACACTAGATCAACAGTTTTTGTCACTAGTAAAGCTGTAGCAGCTACTCCTCTAAGACATGGTGGTGCTCCTGATGCTACTGGGTCCAGTTGGGCAGAATAATAAGCAATTGGGCGCTGAGAAGGTCCCAACGTCTGAGTTAAAACACCTGAAGCTACCCCTCTTCGCTCATGTACATACAAAATAAATGGTGTAAAATGGAGATTTGAACCCCAGACTTCAATCCCCAGAAGTCCTTGGTACTTCCCAGAATTCCCTATAATCTCACCTGAGTCCCCACCTGGGCGAGGTCACAATTTGTATTTAAACTGGCTGTAATGCCTACTTCAGGCTCTCTCTCTCTCTTCCTCTACTCAGAGATGGCAAGATGTAGTGAGTAAGATGTGAATGGGCTAATCAGCCCTAGGCATGTGGTTGATTATTTTGTATCCTTGATTTCTAATAATCTTTAATAAACCTCATAAAATATAATATTTATATTAATAGAAACCAATTTAACTTTTACAATGGCTTGTAATCTGGGATGCCTAGAGCAAGGGTTTTAGATCTGATAGAGCTTCCAGGTGTTCTGGCTCTAATTTAGTGGTTCAGAGACCAAATTCCTTGATAGTGCTATAAAGGGTTTAGTAATTTCCCCATGGCAAGGAATCCATTGTTTACAAAACCCTGTTGCTCCTAAAATTGCTCTCAACTGTTTCTTAGTGGTAGGAGCAATAAATTTTGAATATTTTCAATTCGTTTGGGAGAAATAGAGCATGCACCTGCAGTCAGGATGAACCCCAAATATCCTACTTTAGGGAGACATCACTGAACTTTATTCTTTGAGATCTTATGCCCTCTTTTGTGTAGTTCCAAAAGAAGGTGTTTACTATCTTCCTGAAATGCTTCTGCATCTGTTGAAGCCAAGAGTAAGATCATCTATGTATTTGATTAATTTACTGCTTTTAAATGTTATATTATGTGTCTTGGCTCAAAATTTGTGCAAATAAACTTGGGCTTTCCATGAACCCTTGTGGCAGATGATGCCATGTAAATCTAGAGCCCTTCCAGGTGAAAGCAAAGATATGCCTGGAGTTCTCATGTATATGTATGGAAAAGAAGGCTGAGCACAAGTCTACTACTGTAAATATGTAGCTGTGCTAGGAATAGAAGAAATGTTGTATGTATGTATGTTGGAAACTATGGAGTGTCTCTTTATAACATGATTGTTCACAGCCTTCAAATCCTATACAAATCTATAGAGGTGCTTGCCATCGGGCCCTATTTTTATTTTTTTAATGGGCAGGATGGGCAAATTGTATTCAGATTTACAAGGGATTATTATTCCCTGGTCTATTAATGAGTTTATTATGGGGTAATACCCTCAATTGCCTCTTTTGAGAGGGGATACTGAGGAATGGAAGGAGGTGGACTAGATTTAGTTTCTTTCTGCACAGGAACAGATGACTTAAGTAAGCCTACACCAGAAGATGTGGCCCAAAGAGACTCCGGTATATCTTCAGGTATTACAAAGGAGGTATGCTCTCTCCCCCTTCTGACTCTGTGAGAGAAGTACAGGGAATAATTTTAAAGATTCCTCAGGTACTTCCAATGATAAGGAACCATCTGGGGAGCAAGTTATTGTGGCTCTGAGTTTGCATAGAAGGTCCCTCCCCAGGAAATTTAAAGGGGAGTCAGACATCAAAAGGAAAGAATGTTGTACTTCTAGGGGTCCTACAGACACCATTCAAGGGGAAAGATTTTTAACTCTTTGGGGTATCCCTGACACTTCCATTACATTCTCTGAGCCACTGGAATAGCAATGTAAATTAGGTATACTCTTTAATACAGACCTGGAAGCTCCAGTATCCAAAAGACAATCATAATAGGTGCTATACACCTTTAAAGTAACATGGGGCTCATCAGTATGGGGGGAACAGTGATAGGGTCAACAGGTAGTAGGACATCAGGGTCTGGAAAATCAAAGGTTGTATCCTCTGATTCCTGTGCCTCAGCCCCCCCCCCCAACACCTTCATAGTATTTGGGAAGTTCCTTGGGCACCTCCTTGAAGGGCACCCCCTTGAGGGGCACTAGCACCCCGAGTATTTTTTGGATAAGCACCACTTAAGTTATGTTGTTGTGGAGTCATTTGGTTTGAGTTATCATTTTCCCAATATCTATTCCTATAGTTATCATTCCTAAAGTTATGGTTTCCATGATCATTATTATAGTTATTTCTATAAATATCATTTCTGTCATTGTTATTAAACTGCATACTCCTTCTGATTACCTGGAATAAAGTTTTACACTCTATCATTCTGTGGCCCTTCTTCTCACAGAATTGTCAGGTAATGGATTGAGAATTAGATTCTTGGAGAGGGGCAAGCGCCATTGGTTTGGGTATCATGCCCTTTTCCCAGTTTAACAATCCTATCTGTTAAATATGTAAATTGTTTCTCAAATTTCTCCATGAAATCATTAGTCTCTTCCTACTTTTCTTTGAAACATGTAGAGCAGTTTTTCGCAATTCTTCAAGGTCCATCTGAGGCCATCTTGGGCAATGTGTTCTAAAACAACCCCTAATCACTTTGCAAGAGTTATTGACAAAGTGCCTTCTAATTTGTCTTATGCCATTTTCTTTAGAAAGGTCAAAATCCAGGTATCGACACCCAAATTCAATTATTCTGTCCATGAATCTGGAGGGTGTCTCTTCCTCATTTTGCTTAATTCTTTCCAGTTCCATCCACTTATCTGTACTGTCTGCACATTCCTTCATGGCCGTGAGGATAGCCTCTCTACAATGGTGTAGTTGTAAATAATCCTCAGAGTTGTTATAGTCCCATTCGGGATCCTGAGATGGCCAGTGTGCTGCATTGCGCCCCCGGGTTTTATTGACATGAGAAATTATTTTATTTTTCTCACGTTCAGTTAAAAAAGCCTGTAGCAAGTTTTCAACATCTTTATAAGACGGATTATACTGAAAAAAATATGTTTGTCATCTTTTTCATTTCCAGAAAGGGATCTTGTTCATATGTGGGAACATTTCGTGTGAATTCATTTATTTCTTGGGGAGTAAACAGTATATTGTGCCTTAGAGTCACCACATCCCCATTGTGTCCTATTTCAGTTCCTTCTCTTAGAGAAAAAAGGCCTGTAATTAAATTTGGTACCTGTGGGTAAGTTTGACTAGAATGAGTTTCTTTATAATGATGAGATTTCCTTGGGACTGGAATTGGTTTTTGGGTAGGAGAAGGAACAGGAGATTTTTCTCTTGGTTTTGATCACTTCACTTTGCATTTGTTCACACAAGTCTTCCCAATTTTTTTGGAAACCATCTCCATCATTTCTTACAGAACAAAAGGATTCTGTGATATTTATATACCATAACCTGCTTAGCCTTTCCCCTCAATTTCTAATATGTGGCTATTACAAAAAGAGATGTTATAAATCTTTTTTTTTTTTTACATATAGGCCCTTTTCTTCTTTCTTTGATCTTTTTGGGGTATAGCTTCACTAATGATATGACTGGGTCAAAAAAAAAACACAGTTTAACAGCTTTTTAAAGGCATAGTTCTAAATTGCTTTCCAGAATAGTTGTACTAATTCATAGCTCCATATTCACCTATCTTTCCCCATCCTTTCTGGCACTTGTCATTTTCCTTTTTGATCATTTTAGCTAATCTGATAGATATGAGGTGGTACCTCAGAGTTATTTTAATTTACATTTCTCTTTTATTGATTTAGAGCATTTTTTATATGACTTTGATTTCTTCCTTTGAAAACAGCCTATTCATAAACTTTGATCATTTATCAATTGAGGAATAGCTGTTTTCTTAACAATTTGGCTTAGTTCTCTACATATTTTAGAAATAAGACCTTTATTAGAAAAACTTGCTGCAAAGAATTATTTTCCCAGTTTCATGCTTTTCTTTTAATTTTAGCTGTATTGCTTTTATTTGTGCAAAACTTTTAAAATTTATGTTGTAAAATTTATCCATTTTATTCCATGGTGGGCTTTGTTGACACACGAATGCTGGTGGTTTTGTGGATTTATTTTATACTCTGTAACTTCATGGTAGTAATCTCTCAGAAGCCGAGAATGACGATTGCCTTTGTGGGTTTTCATCTGATAGATGAGTGTACACAAAGATACTTGTGCATGAAGGAGATTTAAGTGGAAAAGTCGATGCACAGAGACAGTCCCACTCTCTCGGCTTTGGAAGCCTGGGTCCAGTGGCATGAAAAGTCGTTACACCTAGAGACTTCCTCAGCTGCATTGGATGGCCATGTTGTCTTTTGTGCTCTAACACGCCCTAAGCACTCCACAGTGCTTTGCTGTGTCACCATCTCAGCCGCTGAACCTTCTTATTGGTTTCTTCCATCTGTTCAGCTGAAGCAGTCTTCACATGCTGGGTGAGCAAAGCCCTGGTTCACCAGGGGTCGATGACAACCCGATGGCTACCCTCACAAAATTTAGCTGGCCTGTCAAAGCCGTTGCCCGGGGTGTGGCCGCTGCCACATGCTAGCAGCTACTGGGAGTCACAAGTGAGAGCTGGGTGTCAGGTGAGGGTCAGAAGCTGGAGAGCTGCCCTAGGAGGGCACAACAAGCCCTCCATACCAGAAAGTAACTTCATAGACATTAATCATTTTGATTAATTTTTTAGTGGACTCTTTAGATGTTCTCCAAATAAGCTCAAGTATCTAAATAAAATCCAACTATCTAATTAAATCTAAGTATCATCTGCAAATAGTGAAAGTTTTGTTTTCTCATTCATTGACTATTCTTATTCCTTCAACTTCTTTTTCTTGTCTTATTGATATAGTTTCTAGTACAATATTGAATAATAATGAGCTTAATGTACTTTGAAGCAATTATATTCCCATTGGCTCACTTCCCTTTACCCTCCAGCTTCTATCCTCCTATTTATTGCCCTTTCCCCTAGTTTTGACATTTTACTTAACTCATGAATTCCTTTTCTTTTATCTAATTCTTCCCCTCTTTTCCCCTCTCTTAGCTAAGTAAAACCCCTTTTCCTTGCCTTCTTTCAATTTATTTTGTATTTTCAGAGTCTTTCTCCAAGAAGATTTCTCTTTCTTATTCTCTTCATTATTTATTTTTCTTTTCTGTCTATTCTAGACATTTATTCTTTCTTTCTTTTTTTTTAACCTTTACCTTTCATCTTGGAGCCATTGGCTCCAAGGCAGAAGAGTGGTAAGGGCTAGGCAATAGGGGTTAAGTGACTTGCCCAGGGCCATGCAGTTAGGAAGCATCTGAGTCCAGATTTGAACCTAGGACCTCCTATCTCTAGGCCTGACTCTCAATCCACTGAGCCACCCAGCTACCCCCCATGACATTTATTCTTTGATTCATGGCTCTCATACTTATTTAATCCTCCTTTAATCTCTGTACTCCTCTTAGAAATACTGCTTCCAAGGTATTTTTTAAAAATTTCCTCTGCTAAGCAGTTCATGTTGTATATTATTGCCGTGTAAATCTGTTAGTAAATATTGATTAATCCCCTGTGCCATACTGTACTAAGTCCTGGGGATACAAAGCTCTTGGTCTCTGGTTCATTTTTTCCTATAATACCCTACCCTTAGAAATATTAATTCCTGGGGTCAGCTGGGTGGCTCAGTGGATTGAAAGCCAGGCCCAGAGACAGAGGTCCTGGGTTCAAATTTGACCTCATACACTTCCTAATTGCATGACCATGGGCAAGTCACTTAATCCCCATTGCCTAGCTCTTGCCACTTTTCTGCCTTAGAACCAATACACAGTATTGATCCTAAGAAGGAAGGTAAGGGTTTTAGGGGGGAAAAAAAGAAAAAATACCAATTCCTGCAAAATGAAACATAGGATTTTGCCATATGATAGGGATTTTCTTATGCCTGTGATTGTGTAGTTTGTTACTAATCTTTGCCCAAATAAGCTTTTTCCCATTTGCTAAAAATCTCCTCTCTGGGTCTGTTCCCTTCTACTCTTCTGAAAATTAGTTGCCCCCAGAATCTCGGATTACTTTTTTTTTTTTTAAGCAGGATGAGAGGTCTCTCTTAGCACCAAATCCCTGCAGAATATATCTATTGAAAAGCTCCCATATTCCAGTACAGATTATCTCAAGAATACCTTCCACAATATTTATCCCTACCTCACCACTGAAATGAAACTTCCTCTTTTCTTATTGCCTCCTCACTTACTCCTCTAAGGCTCTCTTTTTCCTGGTAGCCTTTGCATAGATTATTCCCCTCTATCTTCTTTTCCGTGCTCTCTTACTCTGTAATTTAGTTCCACAAAAATATTGATTTACATTTCAATCTAATCTATTATATTTCAGTTTCTCCTCCCAACTATGACACTGGGTTGGGACCTCCTTTTTGTTAAGATCTTTGTTAAGGATATAAGGATTTAGGGCAGGGCTGAGTAGCCACTTGACCCACTGGAGAGATAAAGGAAGCCAGTGTACTCTCCATTGGATTGACCCAGCCTCTGTGGCAAGGAGGAAGGTATCTGTTGGTACCCTCCTTTGACCCACCTCTTCCTAAGATTAAGGAATGAGTTTGTGACTCTTAAATCCACCTCCTCAGTGGGCTAGTTACCAATAAGAGATGTCTTGGAATGTTGAGGAAAGGAACTGAGTGGGTAACCTTATGAGGGATATATATTGACCTGCTCAAGAGGAGTTCAGGTCTATTGCTCTCTTTTTGCTCTGTTTGCTCTCATTGGTGTCCTTGTGGATTGTGGAAGGAGTCTATTGGCCATTTTAGATTGTCTTGAACAATTGATTAATAAATTAACTTAAAATTAATAAATACAGTGGGCAGCTGGATAGCTCAGTAGATTGAGAGTCAGGCCTAGATATGGGAAGTCCTGAGTTCAAATTTGACCTTAAATGCTTGCCAGCTGGGTGATCCCGGGTAAGACATTTAACCCTCTTTGCTTCACCCTTACCACTCTTAGAACTTTTTTTTAAAACCCTTACCTTCCATCTTGGAATCAATACTGTGTATTGGTTCCAAGGCAGAAGAGTGGTAAGGGCTAGGCAATAGAGTTAAGTGACTTGCCCAGGGTCATGCAGTTAGGAAGCACCTGAGGTCAAATTTGAACTAAGGACTTCCCATCTCTGGGCCTGACTCTCAATCCACTGAGCCACCTAGCTGCCCCTTAAGATTTTTTTTCCTAAACTGTGGATTCTTTTGACTGGTATTCTTCCTCTCCTCCCTTCCCTCCCCCCACCCCCATGTTAAAAAGTTCTGGGAAGTTTTGTTGTATAATTTCTTATTTTATGGTGTTCAGATTTTTGGACGAGTTGTGTTCCTTTTGGAAACCTATAATCCTTAAATTTTCTTTCTGAATCTCTGCTGATTGGGTCCATCACAAATTTATGTCACAAAATTTTGATTGCACATATATTACCTATATAAAATTGTTTACCACCTCGGGGAGGGAGGAGGAAACAGAGGGAGAGAATTTGGAATTCCAGAGAGAATTTTAGAAGACAACTGTTAAAAATTGTTTTTATTTGTAATTGGGAAAAAATAAAATATTGTTAAAAAACAGTGTTACAAAATCTTAACTTGGTGCTAATTGCAGCAAGGCTATCTTTTTATACCTCTCTATCTGATTCATTACACCACTTACTATAGCACTTTCCCCAAACCTTTTAATCCCTCCTCAACTCTCCTATGGATCCCTTCTTGGTAATAACCTCTGTAGCTGTGAAATTTTTTCCATATTTCACTGAAAAAACTGAGACCATTTTCAGAGAATAGCCTCTTCTTCCCTGTTCCTTGTATCACATCCCTTAGATACGTTCTGCCCCAATGTCTTCCTTGATTCATTTCACATGAAGTGGTAGCCCTTCTCTTTTCCAAAGCAAATGCCTTTACATGCACAAGTGATACTGTTATGGGCAGGAAGGATACCCTTTTGGGTTCGGGAAGGATACCTTTTGCAAGCATGCAATGACTCCAAAACTTAGCTTAAAAACAAAAAGAGATTTATTAATTTAGAAAGTAATGTTGAGAGTGGCCAGGAGGATAGCAAGGTGGAACAGCAAGGTGGGGAGCAGTTTCCTGGGAGGACAGCATGAAAGGAAAGACTGTTCCCCCATGGGGACAGCATGGATGGAGAGGCTGTCCCCCAGACGACATCAGTTCTGGGGTTTATATACTCTTTAGATGTTATGTCCTGGTGTGGACGTGACCAAAATGTCCCTCAGGCATTTGGTGGAGTGGGGTGGTCATCTGACTGGGGTCTGCCTGGAGGCATAAAGATTCATTTCTTTGTCCACCTTAAATCTAGAGGACAAAAGAGGGTAAACATCTCAGGACCCTGGGTGGGGTGATTGGGTGTTTCTAGGTTAAGAGTCACAAGGATGCAAGGGCAACGGAGTTTCCCTGATAATAGTTGGCCTGGGTTTCTGGGGGTACAGTGCCCATGTCAATAACTCAATATTTTCTAGCAAATTATTGCCACTCCCTCCCCATCATCCTTACTTTTCCACTACTCTTCATTTGCTCCTTGAATGCTACTCTATTGATTACAAGCATACCTCTTTCATCCTCAAAAAACCCTCATGATCTGTTCATTCTCACAAGCTATCATCTTAAATCTCTCCTCTCTTTTGTGACTAAACTCCTTGAGAAGTCTGTCTACAATAAGTCCCTTCACCAACTTTTCCCTTACTTTATTATTAATTCTTTGATGCCTGGCTTCCAACTTCATCATTTGGCTTAAACTGTTCACTTCTCTTTTTACTTTATTGCTTGACAATCTCATCAGTTCTCATAGATTCAATGATCATTTCTATGCTGATGATTCTCAAATTTACTTATCCTTTTCTGATGGTTTCTAGTCTTGCATCTACAACCACCTATTGGACATCTTCAACTGGATGTTTCATAAACATCTTAAACTCAACATGTCCAACAATGAATTGTCTTTTTTCCCAAGCCCTCCCTTTTATCCCCCTAACTTTTCCGTTACTATTGAGGTGCCACCTTCTTTCCAGTCACTTAAGTTGCATCCTATGTATCATACTGAATTCTTTATTCTCACTTACCTCCCCTGTCCATTAATTGTCAAGTCCTGTAGTTTCTACCTTTGTAAAATCAACTTTGGTTTGTTGAAAACAATAATTTATTTTCGTGTTAAAATCATAAGCGTTCACATAAAATATCACAGCAATTTGAGTGTTGATTTAAGATAGAGCATAATGAGAAAAAAAGACAGTAAAGGCAAGACTCTGCTAGAGAAACAAGGCCTGAATCTAAGTTACAATGTACTTCCTTTTATACAGAACCAGTTTAGGATTCTTAGTAGTCAGAAATCTGAACTGGGTATTTGGGTCAATCTGTTCTGTATATCTGGATTAGCTTATAGGTGTATTAGCTACCAAATCTTCAAAGGAGGAGATTTGGAGACTTTAGGGATCAAAAGAGAAAATCTGGAATTTTTCTTTCTTCCTTTGACTATCTGGTCAAGAAATCTTGAAAGTACCTGAGGTCAAATTTAAACCCAGGCCCTCCTGTCTACAGGCCTGGCTCTCTATCCAGTGAACCATCTAGCTGTCTGCACAATCTTATATTTTTAATGTTTGAGGTCCACAGTTTAAGCCCTCATCATCTCATGCCTGGGCTATTGCAATAGCCTGCTAAGTGATCTCCTTGCCTCAAGTCTTTCTTTATTTCAGTCAGTCCTGAAGTGTGTAGAGCGCTCTCTCTCTCTCTCTCTCTCTCTCTCTCTCTCTCTCTCTCTCTCTCTCTCTCTCTCTCTCTCTCTCTCTCTCTCATACACACACACACACACACACACACACACACACACACACACACACACACAACCAAACAAACTCCAGTGTCTTCTTACTGCCTCCAGTATCCAATATAAATAAAATCCTTTGTTTGGATTTCACAGCTTTTTATAATCTGGCCCCTTCTTACCTTTTCAATTTGTACCTACTGATTCAGTGATGTAAGCTTCCTGGTTTTTCCTCACACTGAGCATTTTTACCAGCTATCCCACCTAAAGTCTAATCCTTTGTCTGAAGCCTTTCCTAGTATTCAAAGGAAACAAGCTAGATCAAAGGAGGAAAGGTTAAGGAGTACTGTACATGTGGAACAGCTCAAAAGTCCTATGTTTACTATATAAATGATAGAGACAAACATTTGTGATAGAAGTTTGAGGCTGAAGGGAATGCTTCAAATATCTTTACTGGAGTTTTATTTCTTTACCATGCCCCTTTGATAAAAACGAGAATCTATGGGGTAGTAAAACCAGGAGACTTTAGAACCAGATAGCCCATTAACAATTTTTGGCATGGGAAGCCCTTTAAATCATTCTGAAGGAGTATTAATCAAAAATCAAATGGGAGAAATAATGGCTTTCTAAATCTAAAATAGAAGCTAGGAATAATGATGAAGGGCCTCCTGGGAAGAAAGGCAATAAACTTAACATTACCTTGGAGGCACTATTCTTTCACTCTTTCATCAGAAGAAAAGTGAGGGCTATGCAACTGGGGTTAAGTGACAGCTATTAAGTGTCTGAAGGTCAAATTTGAATCCAAGCCCATTACCAGCCCCAGCTCTTTTTCCACTGAGTCACCTAGCTACTCCTAAGTCCTTACCTTCTATCTTAGAATGGATGTAAGTATCAGTCCCAAAGCAGAAGAATGGTAAGGGCTAGTCAATGGGGGTTAAGTGACTTGCCCAGGATCCCACAGGTAGGAAGTATCCGAGGTCAGATCTGATCTAGGTCCTCCTATTTCTAGACCTGGCACTCTATATACCAAGCTACCCAGCTGCCCCTCTTTGACCACTCTTATCAGAGAAATGCATTCTCTAATCTGCAACCTCTCAGTCTGGTGCTAGGATGGCTGGTTAGCAGGTCACTGAAGGGATGTAGCCCAGAAGCAGACCTCAGCATCACAAGGTCATCAGAAATATTAGTACACAACATGAGATGAAAACAGTATCCAGCAGCAACCAGGAGTGATCGGCTTGCTGTAGTAAGTTGCACACCTGGGAAAGACCAGAACTCCATTCAATTCAGTGAAATAATGGGTCAAACAGGAGCAGCCAAATGACATTACAAGTAGAAACTGACAGCCCCAAACTCTCAGAGGTGTGTTTTGTCTTTCCAGGTATTAAAATGGAGTTTCCAGTCCTGATGGTCAGTGTTGGGGGGAAGTGCTATCATTTGGCAAGTCACCCGTCTCACCTGTGAGCAAAGCGTCACATCCTTGAGTAGGAACTGAGCTGCATTGGCCCACCTCTTTTGCTGATGGGAAGCCATAAAACTTTTTTCTATGTCGTTATGAAAATGTTATTAAAAAAAAAAACTGGCCCACCCTGAAATCCAGGCTGATCTCTAGTTTTCAGCCCAAACAATGTGGTGCTATCCTGACATATTCTTAAT
The DNA here is from genome assembly GCF_027887165.1 of Monodelphis domestica. NCBI lineage: Eukaryota > Metazoa > Chordata > Mammalia > Didelphimorphia > Didelphidae > Monodelphis > Monodelphis domestica. The sequence goes on from NC_077227.1 coordinate 41,799,305, forward strand.
AAACTCTAATTTTTGTGGTCCTTAGTTTTGCTTTATTAATTAGGGTAAAAGCCCCAAAGGAAACATTTCCTTTCAACATATGCATGTGTCCTGGTGATCAACAAAGATGGAGGGCAAAACACTTTCTCTAAACTCCCTTCCTCCCACTCAAGTCTTTCCAAAAATAAGGGATAAAGGGATAAAAGATAAAGTAATTGCAACTTTCTCTCTGGTCTGCCTCCAAGAAACCTAACAAGGAAAGAAACTGGTGGACTAATGGCAAAGGAGCCTAATCCCTAATGTGTTCACTCATTGTTCTATCCCTAATCAGTCACCTTGCCCTCCGGCATGGCCAAAAACCTTGATTTGGCTGGGACACAGTGCTCTGTGCTGTAACAATACTTAGATAACTGAGGAAGAATTAGAGCATGGCAGGATGCCAGTATCATAAGAGGGACATTGCAAGGGACAGAACCCCAGTAGGAATTGTGGAGGCATTTCCTTTCACCTCAAACTTTTATAACAAATTCTTGCCTTTATTTTGTATATGTGACTCTAAACACCCCACACAATGAACTTTGTCTCCTCTCCCACCATCTTCTTTTATTTATCTTATTTCTTTTGAAGAAATTATACCTTTTCAGAGCCCTAATCTAGTTTTGGCTCTCCTCCAATAACATTTCAATGATACTTGAGGTTAAAAAAGTTCCTTTCTTGGTATAGAGGTCTCTGGTTCATATTGCTTGTTAAACACAGTAGATACACAATGATTCTCAAACCTTTTGGTCTCAAGACCCCTTATACTTTTTTTTTTTAACCTTCACCGTCTCCCTTAGAATCAATGCTGTGCACAAGGCATAAGAGTGGTAAGGGCTAGGCAATGTGGGTTAAGTGACTTACCCAGGGTCACACAGCTAGGCAGTGTCTGAGGTCACAATTGAACCCAGGACCTCCTGTCTCTAGGCCTGGCTCTCAATCCACTGAACCACTGAGCTATTTCCTACTCTTAAAAATTGTTGAGGCCTCCAAAGAGCTGTGTCAATGTGTATTACATCTATTAAGGTGAGGACTAGGTGTCCTGAATCCAGGCTCAGAATTCTCATCCACTGAACTACCTGGCTGCCAAAAAGTCCTATTTTTGCCATGCATTAGAGATGATTCCTCTTTTTCAGGAGTTTCAGGATGGCAAATAAAACAAATATATTAAAACAATTATTCTTTAAAAAACAATAAACACAATGCCTGTCAATATAAATAATGTATTTTTATGTAAAGTAACTATTTTCCAAGCTAAATTAGTGAGAATGTCATTGTTTTTACATAGTTTTGCAAATCTCTTTAATGTTTGGCTTAATACAAGACAACTGGATTCTCCTAGTGCTTTTGTATTTAGTTTGTTGATGAAAGAAGAAAATTAATTGAAGAAAATCTGGCCTCACACATATTTATATAAGTTGGAAAAAGGAGTATTTTAATAGATAAATAACATTCTAGCATTGTTATGAAAATTGTTTTTACATCTCAGGTACCCAAGGGTCCTTGGACCACACTTTGAGAACTGGCAAGGCCATAGATTTTTTTTTTAATCATTACCTTCTGTTTTGGAATCAATACTGCATATTGGTTCTAAGACAGAAGAGTGCTAAGGGCAAGGCAATGGGCATGAAGTGACTTGCTCAGGGTCACACAGCAGGGAAGTATCTGAGGTCATATTTGAACCCAGGACCTCCCATCTCTAGGCCTGGCTCTCAAAAGGCCATGGATTTTATTACTGACTGCTTTCTTGGGTTTGCCATTCCTATTCTTCTATATTGTAGATGCTTTCTCTGTTCCCTGGCTTGGTGAATATACATAAACCATTTTCTCTTTTGCCTTTCCTTTTCAATTTAAAGTGTTTTTGATTAGTTTTTTGAGACTCTAAACATATTTATTTCTACCAGTCATCACTGTTAGTCCATCCCTGATCAGGAGGCTGTCATTTCAGTATTTTGAATGACCCTTAAGATCAAACTTTAGAGATAGGGAAATGTCTTGTGCTAAAATAAAAAGCATCATGCTAATGGGAAAATTCTATGTTTTGACCTTTGTCCTGATTAAAGAGACAAAAGTGAAGAAGAGAAAGGTAAAAGGAATTTATTAACATAAGAAAGCAGCATGACTGATTCAAATCAAGCACTGCTTTTTTTTTTTTTAAATAGATAGGAGTAATTTCCTTATAAGGGCAAAATATTTTGATTGGCACATGTAATCATAAGGTTAGACAGCTAGGTGGCAGTGGATAGCACCCTGTGCCTGGATCTGGAAGACATGAGTTCAAATCTAGTCTCAGACACTTTCTAGCTGTGTGACTCTGGACAAGTCACTAACCCCTGTTTGCCTCAGTTTGCTCATCTGTAAAATGAACTGGAGAAGGAAATGGAAAACACTCTGGATTCTCTTCAAGAAAACCCCAAATGGGGTCACAGAGTCAGACACAACCTAAACAGCTGAACAGTATCAATCACAAAGTGGGATTAGTGCTGTTTCAACTTCTTTCTCTTTATTTTGATTGGCCCACATTTCAAAATGAGATGAGATTAGTTGAGCATTCATGGCAGTTGCTGCCATGTTGTTGTTGCTACTATTGTTTGTCCTTCATTTTTTTGAAGAGGACCAGTGTCTTGACTTGTGCATGAATTGGATTTAAGTGAGAAAAAGTTGCTAAGTCATCAATCTCATCTTTTCTTCCAGAGTTTTTGAAGTTCAATGCAAGACAAAAGTCAGGATGACTATTGATGTCATGAGATACCTTGACCAAGCTCTAAGAGTTCTATAGCTCTTGATTCAGTCACTTCATGGCCATTGAAACAAATTGTTCTCATTTGCTTTTTCCATGGGAGGAAGTCTTCACATGCTTGGGTTAGACACCACCCCCCAACCCCAATTTACTGACAGGTTTGTGCCCTCAACCTTGTTTAGCCCATCTGCTGAGATAGTTTACCAGGGTATGGCTGCTGCACATGCTACAGCTTCTTGGAGTCATAGGTGAGAGTTGAGTAACAGGTAGACACCAAAAGTGGATGAGCAGCCCTGAAAAAACTCAACACCTCTGGTGCTAGTCCTCCCTCAACACCTATACATCCTAAGCTGTCATGTACTAATTATGAGTATAGCTAGGTGGCTCAGTGGATAGAGTACTAGGCCTAGAGTCAGGGAGATCTGAGGTCAAATATGACCTCAGACACTTCCAAAGCAAGTCACTTACCCTCTTATAGCCTGAAAAAAGGACCCACAGGATCCACTAGAAAAGGAAATGACAAAAACTTACTCCAGTATTCTTGCCAAGAAAATACCATAAATAATTATGGTCCATGGGATCAGGAGGCATTGGACATGCCTGGACAACAATGATACTCATTCTGAGGAGATGGGGTCAGTGCTAAGGGGATCTGATTAAAGCACTTGGGGAATGTCTTTTCCTGCAGGACCATCCTTCTCTGTAGGCTAGCTACATGTAGCCAAAGTAAAGCAGGCTTAAAACATGGGGTCACTTCCAAATGACTGCATTAGCAACTGATTTTACACAACTAATACAATAAAAAAGATATGAAAAGAATCACATAAAAAGTAATCAAAATATATGAATATGAATATGAAAAGATATGAATAGTTCTCAAAAGAACTAACCATATGGAAGAATGGTTCAAATCACAAGAGAAATGCAAATCAAAATAACTCTGAAGGTTTTACTCTACACTGTAAATTAGCAAAGATGACAAAAGATGGCAAAAGTCAATGAGAAGCTGAGATAGGATAGAAACACAAATTCATTGTTGGTGGAACTATGAATCTGTACAATCATTTTGGAAAGCAATTTGGAATTATGCAAAAAAGCAATGAAATTTTATATATCCTTTGAACTGGAGACTATTACTGGACTTACACTCTAAAGAAGTAATGGATAAGAGTGATGTTATATACACTGAAATACTTATAGCAGTGCTTTTTGTGATAGCAAAGAATTGGAAACAAGATAGATGCCCATTGACTAGGAAATTACCAATCAAATTGTGGTATATGAATGTAACAGAATAATACTGTGCTATAAGAAATTATCTACTTGAAATGATTGAAACAAGAAAACAATATATACAACAACATTGTAGTCACAACCTTGCAGCTACAATGTAGTTACAACAATGTAAATAGAATAGTCACACATAAATAAAAAATGAATGTTGCAGAATTATAGAGATTAAGAGATACAAGGAAATACTCCCACATGAAGATGATCTAAACTTGGTATCATCCTACTGGGGCTACACAATGTAGCCACCTTATCCCACCATGCCCCATAGAATGCTTTCTTGTTTTGTAAAGCATGAGCAAAGAAAAGACACAGGAAAGTCTTGAATGCCAAGAACTAAGGCCACCACTTGGAATAGAAAGGTGAAACCTACATGTGAATGACTCCAGATAGGTTCTGAAGTACCTTTAGTTAGTGGAAACTGATCCTACATGCATCATGCTTTCATACTTCAAATGTGAACACAGACTGAAAGGGAACAAGATCAATTCAACAAGCTTTTATTAAGCACCAACTCCCCAACGGCCACTAGATGCTACTGAAAATACAAAGACAAAATGGAGCAGTCCCTACTTTCCCTTCTATTGAGGGATTTCTCTGTCTCTCTGTCTCTCTATCTCTCTCTGTCTCTCTCTCCCCCCCATAAATACAAGATAAATTATGAAGAGAAAGAATATTTACATCTGATGAAAATATGAAAGTCTTTGTGTGGGAGGTGGCCCCTAAACTGAACCTTGAAGGAAGCTGAGTATTCTAAGAACCAAAGGCAAGACAGAAAGCATTGTAGGACTAAGGGGTGCTTTGGGAAAAGATACAGAGGCTGGAGTTCAAACATCCACTCAGAAGAACAGTTGGTGGGTTAATTTGGCTAACAAAGTGCAAGAAGGGATATTATATAAACTATTTTGAAAGATAAATTAAACTATATTGTGGACAGCTTTAAATGCCAACCTGAAGTTTGTATTTTATCCTAAGGGTGGTGTAGAATGACTGAAGATTTTTCATCAGAGGATAATATAGCTAGACTTGTGTGTAAGGAAAATTAATCTGGTGGCTATGGGAGGGATGAATTGGAAAACACAAAGAATTGAAGAAGGGATAACAATCAAAGGCAAATACAATAGGCTAGTTGAAGGATAAAGATTTAACTGAGGAATATTTCTGTGGGAAGTGTTTAGATGCAAATGATAGTGTAGAACTAATAAATACAATTATTTTTTTAAAACAAGGGTTGTCATGGTGAGGCACAGATAATATCTTTGACTCCTGACTTAGACATTTCATAGCAGAAACAATGAATAGTAGCAATGTCACGGGATTGGAGCAGGAGGCATGTAAACTATGAGATTATTTCCTTGACCTGATATGGCACTTGGCAACTGACTGGAAGGAGAGGTGTACAAGATGGAAGAGTCAAGGATGATTCTAAGTTCATGAACTTGGGTGACTGAACAAATATTTTTTCCTTCAACATAAATCCAAGGAAATTCAAAAGAGGTATTCCTATTTATGGAGAATAGAATGAATTCTATTGTGGGTATACTGATTTATGGGGTATAAAATGAATCTTGTTTTGGACACATTGAGTTTGAAATACTGGATGGATATTCAGTTAGATATATCTATCATGGAACTGGTGATGAAAGACTGGGGTTCAAGAAAGAAGTGAAGACTATGAACTGATATTGAAGTCTCTGATGATCTCCTTCATGAGCTCATCAGATATCTTCCCAACCAGTGCCCATGGACCCTGATCTCCTACTTGCTGACTACCTTTCTGAGACTTCTATTTCAGGCAATAGCCTAGTCACACTTCAGACAAGCCAGCAGACTACCAGCATGATCAGAGAAAGGGCAGAGACAGGTATTGATAGTAAGGGTCTCTATCTGGAGAAAGAGAGACAGAGGGACTTCATGAGAAAGCTTCAGAGATGTTGGAAACCTATGGTAACCACTTTAGAAGCCACTAGGAGTACAGTATGACTCCATGAAGACTGTTATATCCCAGGACTTCAAGACCCCTATCACTCTGTCATGATATACCATAAAGGACTCTAAAACTCCAGAGTTCTGAACCTCAGAGATCCAGAGGAACTGACTCAGGGAAGTAGGTCAGTTTAGTAATTAGGACTGGTCAAAAATGTTTGAAAGGGAGAGGGAGATGCCTGGCTCTGGAACAGTTCAGATCAATCACTGGAGATAGGATAAAATCAGAAAAACTTATCCTAGTTTTAGGAATCTATAAAATAGGAATCAAAATAAATGATAATATTTATGCATTTTTTTTAAACCCTTACCTTCCGTCTTGGAGTCAATACTGTGTATTGGTTCCAAGGCAGAAGAGTGGTAAGGGCTAGGCAATGGGGGTCAAATGACTTGCCCAAGGTCACACAGCTAGGATTTGGCTGAGGTCAGATTTGAACCTAGGACCTCCCGTCTCTAGACCTGGCTCTCAATCCACTGAGCCACCCAGCTGCCCCCTATGCATAATTTTAAGGTCTGCAAAACACCTTGTAAAAACGATCTCATTGGAAAAAACCTTGAGAATTTGGTGCTATTAAATAATAAATACGATTATTTTTTTAAATCCCAAAGATTGTCATGTGAGGCATAGATGATTTCATAGAAGAAACAATGAGTAATAATATCAGGGTCACAGGATTGGAGCAGCAGGTATGTAAGCTGCAGGGTTATTTCCCTGACCTGATATGATCACATGTCATTCTGAAGCCTGAAGCTTGTATCTCAGGCTTCTTACATCTGCCTACTCACTGAGCAATCTTTTATTGGTTTGACCTTTGAGGCTCAATCTGTCTATGGTTCAGGGAATTTCAGAGCAAAGGTTGCCACCAACTTCTTTCTGAATCTTCCCAGGTTTAAAAGAAAAACATTTGATCTGCCCAGATCAGACCAGTTATTAAAGACAAGACAAGATCAAAGGAACTTATTCCAGTCTCAGGAACCCCCCAAACAGGAATCCAAATGATAAATGCTGATGTTCATATATTGTTTTTAGAGTTGCAAAGCATTTTACATATATTTTCTCATTTAAATCACCCTACAATGATGGAAGGTAGATGTTATCATTGTTCCCATTTTTCAAATAAAAAAGCTGAGGCTAAGAGGGAATTAGTGGCTTGCCTGGTTGGTTCACAAAAATAATAAGTGACTGAGGGAAATTTTGAACTCACATCTTCCTGACTCTGGGCCTAGTATTCTGTCCACTTTGCCACAGCCTGCCTCATACATCACATTAAGGCATTGATTATGATAACTGAATTTATAAAGTATTACAGTGGTGAGAAGCCAATGAGATAATAAGTTTCTTATTTGAGCCTTATAACAACCCTGTGAAATAGGTTCTATAGGTATCATTATTTACATTTTATAGTTTGGGAAACTGAGGTTCATAAAGGTTAGGCTATTTGCCTATGGTCAGATGGAGACAGACTTTACCATACTTCTCTCCCAACTCTAGGAGCTGTATTCTCTCCACTAATCAACCCTGTTTCCTTGTATTTTAGGAATTTAAATATATAGATGTCAAACATGAATCAATATAACCATTATGAAATATTGCTGTCCTCTACTATCTTTTACTCTCCCTCCTTCTTTTCTCCCTTCTCATTTCTTTCTTCCCTAGATAGCACAGTAGATAGAGCACCGGGCCTGGGATCAGGGAAATTTTCATTTAAATCCAGCTTCATATACTTACTATATGACCCTGAGGCAGTCATTTCACCTCTGCTGTCTTAGTGTCCTCAGCTATACAATGCTAATTGTAATGGTACCACCTCACAGGATCCTGGTGAGAAACCAATGAGATAATATATGTAAAATACTGATCTCAGTATCTGGCACAGTTGGCACTTAATAATGCCTCTGTTTCTCTCAGATCTGGTTCCCAGGGCTGCTGCCCTTTCACCACAAAGGCTGACAGATCTCCTTTCAATTCTCTTCTTTTCTTTTTAAACCCTTACTTTCTGTCCTGGTAACAATTCTAATATAGAAGGTCAAGGGCTAGGCAAATGGAGTTATGACTTACCCAGGATCACATAGCTAGGAAGTGTGAGTCCAAATTTGAGCCCAAGTCTTCCTGATTCCCAGTCTGGTTCTCTATCCACTGAGCTACTTAGCTATCCCCACTTAAAATAATTTTCAACCCAAATAGCAACATAATAGATTATTATACATCCTTCCTGCCTTATCAATGACTTTAGAAGGCCCTCTAAATTGCTGGAATTCAAAGAGATTAGACAATGACCTCCTTGCTCAAATGACAAAATAAAGTTTTTGAAATTCAGTCACAATGAATAAAATTCTGGAAGTAATTTCTTTCAGGTGCCTTTCAAGTTGTCCACAAATTTATTGAAATGTTTCTGCACCTTGTTGCACCCTTTTGAGATAATGAAACTTAAAAATGTACTTACTTGGAGATAAAATGAAATCTCTTTGTCTTTGTTGTGATTATTTTTGTTTTTCAGCTTCTCCCTTCTTAGTATTTTTCTTCAACCAATCCTGGAAGTATTGGTCATATTATATCTATAGCATGTTGCCACGAGGTGGCAGTACATGCCTAAATTTATGTTAGTTTTTAGTTCAAACAATAATTTTCTTGTTTGAATCACCATCACAAATTTCCTACTGTTTTTCCTTTTGAAATAAAAAACAAAAAAGTACTTTTTATTAAAAGAAGTAAATATTTTGTGAGGTAGCTGAATTATTGTCATTGCTGATGTTTAACTTTTTGGTTTAAAGTGAGAATGTGTAAGTATTAGGTGGATAATTTTAGAGTAGAATTCTCAATTTAATCTAGTCAATCAGTCAATAAACTTTTTAAAGCATTAGGCAGTGTGCTAAATCCTGGGGATATAAAGAAAGATAAAAGACAGTGCCTGCTCTAAATGAGTTCAAAATCTAATGGGATGAATATAAAGAAGGAAACTATAAGTAAATTAGGTGAACACAGAATAGTATACATGTAAGATCTTTGGGAAAGGAAAGATTTTAAAACCAAGCAAGAGTTAGAAAAAAATTACAAAATGTAAAATCAATAATTTTGATTACATCAAATTAAAAAGGTTTTGTACAAACAAAACTAATGCAACCAAAATTAGAAGGGAAGCAATAAATTGGGAAACAATCTTCATTACAAAAACCTCTGACAAAGGTCTAATTACTCAAATTTATAAAGAGCTAAACCAATTGTACAAAAAATCAAGCCATTCTCCAATTGATAAATGGGCAAGGGACACGAACAGGCAATTTTCAGTTAAAGAAATAAAAAATATTAATAAGCACATGAAAAAGTGTTCTAAATCTCTTCTAATCAGAGAGATGCAAATGAAAACAACTCTGAGGTATCACCTCACACCTAGCAGATTGGCTAACATGACAGCAAAGGAAAGTAATGAATGCTGGAGGGGATGTGGCAAAGTTGGGATATTAATGCATTGCTGAAGGAGTGGTGAATTGATCCAAACATTCTGGAGGGCAATTTGGAACTATGCCCAAAGGGCAATAAAAGACTGCCTGCCCTTTGATTCAGCCATAGCACTGCTGGGCTTGTACCCCAAAGAGATAATAAGGAAAAAGACTTGTACAAGAATATTCATAGCTGCACTCTCTGTGGTGGCCAAAAATTGGAAAATGAGGGGATGCCCTTCAATGGGGGAATGACTGCACAAATTGTGGTACCTGTTGGTGATGGAATACTCTTGCACTCAAAGGAATAATAAAGTGGAGAAATTCCATGGGAACTGGAATGACCTCCAGGAATTGATGCAGAGTGAGAGGAGCAGAACCTGGAGAACATTATACACAGAGACTGACACATTGTGGTACAATCGAATGTAATGGACTTCTCCTTTAGTGGTAATGCAGTGATTCTGAACAACTTGGAGGGATCTATGAGAAAGAACACTATCCACATTCAGAGGAAAAACTGTGGGAGTAGAAACACAGAAGAAAAACAATTGCTTGATTACATAGGTAGAAGGGATATGGTTGGGGATGTAGATTCTAAATGAACATCCTAGTGCAAACAACATCATTGAAATGGGTTCTGATCAAAGACACAAGTAATACCCAATGAAATTGCATGTCGGCTGTGGGAAGGGTGGGTGGAGGGGAGGGAGGGAAATAAAGTGAGTATTGTAACCAAAAAAAATAAAATAAAATAAAATAGCAAGTACATGAAAAAAAAGAATATTCTTCCATGGTTACATGATTCATAATCTTCCCTCCCCTACTCTCTCCTCCCCCCCTCCCAAAGCCAACAAGCAGTCCCACTGGGTTATACATGTATCATTGTTCAAAACACAATTCTATGCTATTTGTATTTGTAGAAGAGTGATTCTTTACATCAAAGTCCTAATCACATTCCTATTGCACTTATGAATTTCAAAACTATTCCACCCTAATCAGACCATTCTTTAGAAGATCTGATTTAGCTATTTCCTGATCAATAACAATAGAGATACTTGGAATAACAGAATCAGGTCTTGGAAACTACATTTCTTCTCCCTTTTTAGTTTAACAAGATTAGGAAGGTCTGCATAAAGATTTAATTATCTGAGAAAATGGCCTTCAACAGACATATGCAAAAAAAGGACAGACTTCTAGGCTATCCTAAGTCAAACTTGAGCCACCATTGGCACATGTGAGATGCAGGAAATGAGATAGAGAACAGCCTCTAGAGTTCTCGGGACTTCCTGTGGAGATGACTAGAGTTCAGTTCTATCCTGGCGCTTGAGCTTGGAAGAGCCCTGCAGACAGCTTTCCTTCAGACCAGTCACATGAGTGATAAGGACTGACCCCTTTCTCTGCTTTGGCTTCCCAGGGCCTTAAACTCCCGCTTTGGCTCTCCTTTCCTTCTCTCCCTCTCTCTCCCTCTTGTGATATGGAAATCACTTTAAAAGACTGATATATATTAATTTAAGGTCGCCAAGGAATTCAGCTATGTAATTACTAAATGAAAACTCAAGTCAGCAGTCAACCTTTTATGGAGTTTTTAATTACAAACAGGAGGAAGAAAGGTATTAGAGAGAGAGAGAGAGAGAGAGAGAGAGAAAGAGAAGGGAATAGGGCTTAAATGACCCCTCTGCTTAGGCTGGGCCAAAGGCCCAAGCCCTTAGATGGCTGAGACAAAGAAAAGAGATCAGTCCCTATCACTCACGTGACTAAAATGGAGAAACAGTCTCAGGGGCCTCCACCTCCAGCCTCCTTCAGAGCAAGCCCTCCTCTCAGATCTCTCCAGGAGCTCTCCCTCCAGGACCTCTCTCCTCTCAGACTCCTTCAGAGCAAAACCTCTCAGAGCAAAACCTCCTCCTTCTCTCCTCAGACCCCGCTATCTTCAAGGAAACCATCTAAGTCCCCTCCCCTCAGTTCTCACATCTACCAATCACTGTCGATGTCTCCCCTGTGCCAATGGTGGCTCTAGCTTAACCCAGGACCGCCCAGAGGTCTATGGCCTTTGCACATGTCTGTTGAAGGTCATATTCTCAAATAATTAAATCTTGATCTTTGCTGCAGCCCTTCCTAAATCCTGTTACTCTGAGTAGGGTGGAGATTGTAAGTTCCAAGATCTGGTTCTGTCATTCCAAGTATCTCTATTGTATCAATTCTAAAATCAATCATGACTCAAAGAACTTCCTGTTCTATGCTTAAGCATAGGTCAAAGCCCTTTCCATTGTTTAGCAAAAGGTTTCTGTCCTAAAGTAGTCTTAAGTAGGGAGGAGAATGATCCTCCTATGCCAAGGAGTTTCACATTCCAATAGAGTTCTTACTATTAGTAGGAAATTTTTTCAAGTATGAAATTTCCCAATGGGGAAATTTCCAACATTTATAAGTCTAAGAAATTTTAAGGTTTATACTCTCCCTCTAATACTTTCTTCCTCCTGTTGTAATTAAATCACCATAAAATTTGGCAGCTGACTTGGGTATTTTATTACTTGGGATTTCCCTTGGTGACCACTTAAATTTAGATTTTTTTCAGTCTCAACCATAATTTAACCCTTTACACACTACATGATTGAACATATATTTTTCTAATGCATTTCTGCTCCCACAGTTCATACTCTGCATGTGGATAATGTTCTTTCTTACAAGTTTCCTGGATTGTCCCAGGTCATTGCATTGCTGCCAATAGAGAAGTCCATCACAATCGATTGTGCCATAATGTATCAATCTCTGTGTACAATGTTCTAGTTCTGTTCCTTTAGCTCTGCATCAATTCCTGGAGGTCATTCCAGTTCATATGGAATTCCTTCATTTCTTTATTCCTTTCAGCACATTCAATAACTTGCAAACTTTGAAAAGTATCTTAAAGAGTTTAATTCTTAGAATAATAGATTTTTTAAAATTGTGATTAAACTATTATCTCAAAGTAATCCTCCTAGGGTGATAAAAATAACCACAGTATCATTTCACTTAATCACTGAATAATATATTTTTACCTAGGGGAAAAGGAATGAAAATAAAAAGGAGTATATAACTAACACAGCATTACAGATAAAGTAAAAAAGTAAAAATAAGAGAGTAGAGGTGAAGATAAGGAATTCAGCAGGTCCTCACACCAGAGTTGCTAGTCCTCCCTGAACACCTCATCCAGTACTTAGATTGTTTTTTAGATTGTCAGGATCATTGTCACAGTTTGTCACACAAATGAGAGTAATTGACTAATTCAGTACTGAGGTGGTGGACAGCACCAAGCTGGTGGCTTCTGCATTTGTTTCCCTTTTTTGATTTGCAAACAGAAGCTTTCCAGGGGGCATTTGAGGAAGAAGGATGTCTATTATTAGTGGTGAGAAGAGCTACTTCAGACAGCCCGCATTTTTTATTTTTGACTTGTTTGGATGGTTCATAGAAAGGTTTTCTTTTATTTGTTTGTTTTAAAACAGGGCATCCCATACCTAGAAATTTGGCAGCCTTGGTTGATAATACCATGAAGTTAAAAGAGTGTATGGAAACCAGAAAGAAAGAATATCCTTGTTCCAGAAAAAAATATTGAGCCAATGAGGGAGCAGAAAGGCCCTGAGGTCCATATAGGTATAGGAGGTCAGTTAGAGACTGAAGTCCTATAAGGAATGTCCTATAAGGAGCCCTATAGGGAGAGTCCTATAAGGAATTGTGGGTTTGTTATATCCTATACTTCTGATGTGATGCTCATGACCAAATGGCTCAGTAGTCCTATTGGATTCAGACTAGGGATTACAGGAAGAAGAATTAAGCCTGGTTAGGAAGAAATCAGCCAGAAACCTCAATCTCCTGTAAAAAATAGACTCGAATACAGGACTACAATCCCCACGAGCCTTTGCTCCACTTCCCCAGAATGCCTTGTAATCTCACCTGGGCAGAGATCGAGAAGGTATTTAAGCTGATTCAAAGGCTTTTGAGGGTCTCTCTCTTGGCTCTTGGCACTTGGACTTCCGTTTTGGGGCAGGCGTGGTTCTTTTTTTCATAATGTAGGTGAGGTTGTGTCTAGGCCACTCTATGGCCTGGACACGTGTTTCTTATCCTGTATTTTCTTTAATCCTTAATCTTCAATAAACCTCTAAAAAATATAATACTTCTTGCAGAGAGAAACTAATTTCTACCTGCCTCAGTCTCCCCGTCTCCCCTAAATTTTAATCTTTACACTCCTAAAGTACAAAAAAGCCAGGTTAGTAAATATCTAGAAAAAGAAGCAATGGATTTTGAGAACCAACAAAGGAACATTCTTATGTTTGATTGATTCTGTACCTGAGAAGTCCACTCTTCAACATTCCCTCAAAAGTGATCATCTAGACTCCTCTTGATTTCATTGAGATGCCACTATTTTTATTCTTGTTCAAATAGGGATTAACTTGGATGGCCTCTGAGGCCCCTTCCAACTTTGAGGTTTTGATATTCTGGTTTTTTGATGCAGAATTGTGTATTTATGGGGGCAGTTGGGTGGCCTAGAGATGGGAGGTCCTAGGTTCAAATCTGAACCAATACACAGTAATGACTCCAAGATGGAAGGTAAGGGTTTAAAGAATTATGTATTTATGGATGAAGTCTGTGTTTTCAAAATTCCTGGTCCCAAGACTTGCTCATTGGAAGAAATTAACTGGATCTCATTTTCCAGAAGGTAACACCAGGACCCATAATGTAATGATGTCTCCCAGGGCAGAATATATTTGGTCATTTCTAGGTATCTATTTTCTCCATTCTGGGTTGCTGAAAGAAATCTAAATACTACTGTTTGGTATGTTTAAGAAAACTAGCACCTCTGGTGTGAGATTTTGCTGAGCCCTTTTCAGGGCTCCTCAACCACTTTTGGTGTCCACCTTTCATCCAGTTCTCATTTGTAGTTCCAAGAAGCTGTAGCATACGTAGTGGACTCATCTCAGCACAGTGTTTTGGCAGACAGGGTAAAGCAGGTTAAGGATAACTGACAGACCTCAAACCTGTGAGTTTGGAGGATGTCTACTTAAGCACATAAAGACTTTCCTGGTGTAATGAGCAAATGAGAACAATTTTTCCAATGACTGAAACTTTTTTTTTTGGTCAGACATCGAAGTCATCAAGGTCATCCACTGCATCCCAGACCATCCCAGTCATTCAGACTTTTGTCCTGCCACTGAACTTGGATGACTCTAAAAGAGAAAGACTGATGACATTGTGAAACTCTGTCTCATTTTAATCCAATTTACTCTCAAGATATTTACCCTCATGATATCATTGGTCCACCTCAAAAACAAAGGATGAACAATAGCAAAATAAACATAGCACCTTTCAAAACTCATATCTGTACCCTTATAAAACTTGGAAACAATTTTCTAATCACTAGCTGTTTCTCTTGTATGTTATGATCACATGATAACCATGGTCCAGACTAATATTCTCCAGACTTCTCTGGTTGTACACCCCATCAGTAAGAAATGTTTGAGTATGTATCCTTAATATATGCACATTAACTTTTGTTAAATTTAATTTCTGGTTGGACTTGAATATATTGAATTTGTGGTCTCCAGGGATTTAATTTCTAAATCCCAAAATGAATTATTAAAGTAAAATGTAATTTATGGTAGTTTATTTACAATAGAGAGAAGATATTAAGCAAGGGAGAAAGGGAGAAAACTCCAGCTTCCTCTGAGCCAGATAGAAATTCTAAGGCCCTAATCAGGGAAAAGAGTCTCAAGACAATGGGCCTTTCTTAGAGGTTTACACCTCCAGAAAGGCAGGGAAACTAAGTCAGCCTTTCACTCACCAAGGTGACCGTCTAAAAGAAAAGCAGTCTGAAGTCTCCTGCACGAGCTCCACAGCCAAATCTGAGTGTCTGTCTTCTAGTATCTCCTCCAAGTGACTCTTCTTCACTCTAAGCTCAAGAGATTTATCCTCCAGTCCAACTCAGAGTCAGAGGATGTTCAGTCTATTTCAACTCTCCAATACATGCTCCTGGCCTCTTTTTCTCTTGTGTCACCTCCCCTAAATTTCACATTTACCAATCACAGCAGACACTCCTCTCCAGGACTGCCCACTCTTTAGTTCACACCTTTGGTTAGATTATACCTTTTTTGGTTAGATCACAACTTTTATAGTTTGTTCACACCTTTAGTAGTTAGTTTGCACCTTTTTGTGGTTAAAATGGGTTGATCTACTTCAAATACTGAGTTACCACCTTTTGGGGATTAAAATCTAAAAATAGATTGTGGATTACAATTCAATCTTCCCAATAAAGGAAGAGATAAGTACCTTAATTGTTACAATCAGGGGATTATAATTTAATCTTCACAATATAACCACGAAAGTGGTGAGAAAACCCTCAAAAAGCTTCTGTGAAATCTCTTTCCTTTCTCTCTTTATTACTTGCTCTATCAGTCAGTTTTGTTTTCTTTTTTAACTTGGCTTGAAGAAATACAGCTGCAAGAACAGGTGAGTAAAAAACCTTTTTG
Organism: Monodelphis domestica; assembly: GCF_027887165.1. Lineage (NCBI taxonomy): Eukaryota > Metazoa > Chordata > Mammalia > Didelphimorphia > Didelphidae > Monodelphis > Monodelphis domestica. The sequence continues at coordinate 41,815,268 of NC_077227.1, forward strand.
ATTCTCCTTAAATTAAGCTGTTTTAGATCTTAGCAACAGGGCCCTAAGGTCCTGGCTAGCAACTGCCTAAATTAGGACTAGAAAAACATGGGAAAGCTTTTGACTTTGTCCTGCTTCCCACGTGTTTACTTTAGAAATATGGAGTTACAGACAGTTCAGAACTTAGTTAACAACTGGCATTTCAGTAAATACTTTGTTCTTTTCTTAGTATAAGCATTGGTCTACAACTTACTTAACAGCTGGCTTATCAGCCCCATGACCAATCTTATAAATACAGAATTCCTTGTCTCTCTGAAAGGGCTTATCCCATGGAACTTATGGCAAAATTTAATCGGCATACTACTTTCCCTTGAATTTTTGATTGCTGTAATTGTAATATTGTATTTCCTTGAAGAACTCATTTCTCAGTCAAACCAACAAATTGCTCCCTCTAATATCCAACAAATTGTAGAACTAAATACTCGGCAGGAGCTTATAGAGGAGCTTATGGAGGGACATCATGGGGAGATCGTAACTTTTATGAGAAGCATTAAAAGAGAGTTAAGAACATTATCAGAAACTCTGGACACAGCTCCCCCTGCCCCACCAGCCTCAGAAAACCCACCCACTCCTCCCACTACTCATGCTTCCGACCCCACACCCTCAACTCTAAGTACACACCCCACCCATACTTCTGATCCTAATACCTCCACTTCACACCTTACTGATTCCTCTAATCCTAACACCTCTGTATCTTTTCATACTTCTTCCTTGGCTCCTCCTTCTCACCTTACACAATCCACTTTAAGTTCACATTCCAACCTAAATTCATACCCTACCTCTGATTTTTCTGGCACTATGGGACAACAACAAACCCTCTCCCTTAATGTGCCCAACTCTTCTATTTCTCATACTTACCCCACTGAAAAATGCAACGAGAAGCCTAGAAACAGGAGTACCAAATGATTCAGATAGCTAATTTCCCACTTTTAATAAGGATGTAAACTTGGTATCTGTAAAACATTATACACCTTTTAGCCCTGAGGATTTAAAAAAATTGAAGGAAGATCTTCCATCATTTGAGGATGAACCAATATTAATTATAAAAAAAATTAGAGAACATATTCAGAACTTTTGACCCCACTTGGTTGGATGTTGAGGATTTATTAGAAGCATTATTGACAAAGAGAGAGAAAAATAATCTTGTCTCTCTGGCTAATCAAAAATGAGGAAGAAAAGGAAGTTATTGGCCAACTGAAGATCCACATTGGAACCCCAATGTTGAATTAGATCACACAAAACTAAACCAGGCTAGAGAAGCATTATTGACAGCCATGAGAGCTTGTTCTGATAGACCTGAAAAATGGTCAAAATTTGAAAGAACCCGACAAGATATTGATGAAACACCCTCCCAGTTTATGGACAGACTTATTGACGTAGGAAATACATATATGGACCTTGATTTATCCAGAGAAAGAGACATTAGGCAAATACGTAGGCAATTCATTGAGAATTGTTGTTCAGTGGTAAAAGACTACTTTAAAACTAGCTGTCCTAATTGGGACTCTATGGACCTTGAAGAATTGAGGAGAGTAGCAACCTATGTTTATAAGGGACGTGTAAAAAGACCTGAGGAAGACAATACATCAGTGGAAGATTTAAAGAAAGAAATTGAAATCTTAAAGAGACAATTGAAAAATAAGGGAGAGACTATAGCCCCTTTGCAGGAATTCACAAATAAATCAGTAACTTGCCACTTCTGTGAGAAGAAGGGCCACAAAATGATGGAATGTAGAACCTTTCTTAAGATGATTGGAAGAAATATGCAGTTTAATAACAATTTTAGAAATAACAACTATAGAAATGATGATAATGGTCATAGAAACCAGAATTTTAGAAATTTTAGAAATTATAATAATGATTATGGAAATAACTATAATGAATATAGAAATAAGAACTTTAGAAACCAGAATTATAGAAATAGGAATTTGGAAAATAATGACAATGCTCCAAATGAAGAAAGTGATAATACTCAACAACAATATATGAGAAATGGTGCTCGTCAAAAAAATACTCGAGGTGCTAATGACCCTCAGAGAGGTGCCCTTCAGGAGGGTGCCCAAGGAACTTCCCAAATATAATGAAGGTGATTCTCCTTAGACTCTATTGATTTTGTTGATGTTAATTAACCTTTTTCAGTTTTTTATCTCCACTCCAAATAGTAGGAAAGAATGAACAAAGAACTTAAGACTATGATTGAAAAATTATGCACTGAGACACATTTTAAAATGGCCTGAAATTCTCCCTCTGGCCCTATTTTATCTTAGAAGCAGGCCTAGAGGAGACCTACACATCTCACCATTTGAGATGCTTTTTGGACATCCACCTATATAAGCTAAACCTTTTCCCCCTGCACATACCTCACTATTAGGGGGAGATACTGCTATTGCTTCCTATATACAGGAGTTACAGCACAAACTACATGAACTTCATGAATCCGGAGCTGCAGTACAAGCTGGACCACTAGACTTTTCTCTTCCTGACCTGAACCCAGGAGATAAAGTGTATATTAAGAATTTCAAGCGTACAGGAGCAACTCAACCTTCGTGGGAAGGACCATTCCAAATATTGTTAACTACTCCAACATCTATAAAGGTTGGAGTAAGGGACTCTTGGATTCATTGCTCGCATGTGAAGAGAGCATCTTCTGTTGAGACTGATTGACTGTACCCTATCACATGCATTGAAGATAATAATCCATTGACAAGTGGATACTGTTTTTCAGAGACACATTGAATTACTGATTTTTTTCCTGAATTTGCATTATTACTTTTCTTTTATTTTTGATCAGAATATTTGATTTTTCTCATTTCTTGTACTAAAGGTACACATTATTAATATTTTTTCTGCAGTAATACAAGTTAATATATATATTCTTGCTATAATATCAATGCATACCCAAAAGCTTTAAACTATGGGAACCTGCCATTTATTGATAAAATATTATAGGACTGTGATTAATGTTTATGTATGATTCCAGAAAATGGGATAAAAACAAGTAGCACAGACTTAACCTGAAAAGTGCCAAAAAGAGCACACAGGAAATAATAATGTGAGACTCAAGGTTGCGAAGATTGACATATGTTAAGTCATAGGACTTCCTTGTATCTACACTCTTTGTGAAGTACTCATACAAGTACAAAGTTTGACTATTATGCTGGCTCCCTATATCCCTTAGAATGACAAAAAAGTCAGACGAGGGAATGACGCTTCCCTATCAAAATAGAATTCTAATTTTTTTCTTCTTATATTATGGCAACTTCCTGTAGTCTTGGCTACAAATGGCTAAGTGAAATATTACTGCATTCTGTACTACAGACTTGTGGGATAGAAATTACTTTAAATTGGACCTATAAAAGGGCCTATTTTGAATTTTTTCCCTTATGTTTTTTGGTTATTTTTCTTTCCTTTTGATAATTGACTCATACACCCCCATAACTAAACATTGCATCCTGAGCTGAACTGGATGTTTTTTAACACTTACTTCAGGGGGGATTGTATTTTAATTTAAAATCCAAGAATTTTTGATTTTTTGTTTGAGATTGTATTTTTATAAAAATCCAAGATTTTGATTTGGTTCGATAAAAGATCTTTAAGAAAGAAGCTTGAAACTCCTAAATCCAGAGAATGAATTGTTGCAAAAAAGATGCTGGAAAACCTATACTACATCAAGAAGATCAAGAATGAACTTTGGATATGGTTGATTGAACTGAACTTTTGATTGAACATTTATTGTAATTGTACACATTTATGCCAAAAGGGACTGCCCCTAATTTGGCTTTCTATCAATGCACCTAGCAAAACATTGGTTTTGCTTTCTTTCTTTTCTATTTCCTCCCTTACTACTCTAATTTACTCTTAGAAAATTGAATATTGTAAATATCCATAGTTAGAAGTGCATTTAGGATTACAAGATGATTATGTTAAATGATCAATGGGGAGACTAGTCTCCCAATGATCATTCAGGGGGGATTGTAAACCTTAAAATTTCTCAGACTTGTGAATGTTAAAAGATTCTCAGACTCAACCTTAGAACATTTGGTTAAGACCATTCCCCATTTTAAACAATGAAGGTATTTGATCAGGAATGTGAGAACTCTGACCTTATTCCACACATACTTAAGCATACTGTAGGGGAAGATAAAGTTGTAAACTCCTTACTGAACAATGAAAAAGTACTTAACTCATACTTATCATGAGACAAAAGCCCTTAAGCTAAGTACCTATAAAGGTCAGACAACTTGTGAATTTACAAGGAACAAAGAGCTGAGAAACTTACTCAGAGCTTTCCTGGTGTGAATTACTCAAAAATCCACACCTTCTTAGGTGTGGACTAAGAATGGTCTGTCCTTTGAAAAACGTCTACTGTGATTGGTAGATGTAAGAACTTAGGGGAGGTGACATAGGAGAAAATTCCCTATATAAGGAGATGAGAAATCTGTTGAAGAAAAAACAGTCTCTAAGGAGGCTGTTAGAAGGAGAGTGGTCTAAGGAGGCTCTGAAAAAACAGGCTCTAAGGAGGCTGTTGGGGAGAGCTCTGGAAGCAGGCTCTTGGGACAGTCTCTTGAGGACAGTCAGAAGAATCTCTCTCTGGAGAAGGATGGCTGGCTGAACTGGTATCTGAATCCTTGCTTAAACAGATCTTATGGTGAGTGATTAAGAACTGACTGATCTTTCTCTTAAGACTCAGGTCTAAGCCATGTTGGCTTAAGGCCCTTCATACTTATTCCTTTCTTACTCTTTCTCTCTTTCTTTAATTCCTCATTGTATTATTAATTAAATTCTCTATAAAACCCAGTTGACTTGGGTATATTCATAATTGGGAATATTTCCCTGGCGACCACCTTATATTGATTTAAAAACAAGACACTGTAGTGAAAACATATTTTCTGTGGTCACAATTTACTCACCCACTCTTTTATCTACAACAATTTAAGTCTTCCACTATTTTAACTCTTACAGTTTATGTCTCCCACTCTTTTAAATGTTACAACAATAAAGGAAGAGCTAAGTATCTTCATTGTTGTAATCAGGAGATAGCTAAATCCAATCTTCACACTTATTTGTAAATTATATGCATGTACTGTCATATAAATATTTGTGTACATTATAAAATTCAAAAATCGAAATAAAGGATAAAATAATATTTTGAAAATAATTTATTAATGGTAAAAAATTACAAAACAATTTTTGCTGTCACCAAAACAATCATATTTTAGTCAGATCAATGTGACTGAATATGGGCACTGAATTCTCTGAATGTGAATTATTTGGCATTTGGAACTGATTTTTGAACATTTTTTGAACTTTTTCATATAGAGAAAAGGAGACTCTAGCTAAACAGTCTTGTTCCCTACCCCCTCCATGGGGTGATCTTGGCACACCTGTGAATTTTAAAAGTCTCCATCTTGGTCTAGCACCCAAAAATTGTGCACACCCACACTATACGGGCATGTGCTAGTCAATGACAAATCAGAAATAACTAACTGCCCACCTGGGCTGTCCTAAGCCAAGCTAGAGCCAACCATTGGCATTTGTGAGACACAGGAAGTGAGGTAGGGAGCAGCCTCTGGAATTCGCTCACTTCCTGTGGAGAGAGCTAGACGGGAGTTGGTGTTAGGAGCTTGGACAGGGAGGACGCCCGCAGACAGCTTTCCTTCAGATCACTCACATGAGTTAAGGACTGATTCTTTCCACCTGGGCCCTTTGGGCCTAAAGCTCCCTCTGCCTTGGTCAGAGGTTGAGTAGCCCCTTTCCCTTTTTCTCTTCTCTCCTTCTCTCCCTCTCTTTTCCCTACTCCCAGTGTGATTAAACCTCCATAAACTTCATTCTGACTTGAGTGCTTCATTTTAGGAATTTCATAAGTAAATTCCTTGGCGACCATTGTTCAATATTACATAAATCCTGTAGCCACATTTTTAACCATTACAGTGCTCATAACCTCTCCCAGAAGCCTAAAATTTCTACCATTACACACCAGGTTGAGGATGGGGGATTTTTCCAGCAGTGGTTGCAAAATTGCTCTGAGAGCCTTGAGGGACTGATGCTGGTGTAGAAGGATGTAGATTATGAGCTTGTCCAACTGTGGAGGCAATGAATTTTGGAGTGGGGGGTGAGACTCTCTAATTATCTTGTTAATAATAACTTTCTTCAAAAAATACCTTCTTTTCCCTTTCCCTCTGTTAGGCATTGTGTGTGTGTGTGTGTGTGTGTGTGTGTGTGATATGATTCCCTTGCGTGTCTACTGGGGAAACTGGCAAACACTAGCAAGGGCATGAGCATGCTGCTATTGATCCATTGATTTGTGATATGGTGGCAATGCCTTACGAACTCTCATGTCACTTCACTGAGTCTCAGTTTCTTCAACTGTAAAGTAAGAGGGTTGCAGTAATTGAACTACAACTTCTCTTCCACTTCTTAAACCCATGGTATTATGATTTTCTATTGGTTTGTCATCTTTCTTAGTGGTGTCTATTCCACCAAAGAACTAAAAAGCCTATACTGTTTCTTTGCTCTCTGCCCATTAGACTACTTTCCTATTCTTCTCTTAAAGAACTGGTTAAGTTAGCACAAATGACCATCACAATTATTTTTTAAACTCCTTTTTTGCATTTTGGAGTCTTGTCAGTTCTTGCAACATTTCTTTCTTTCCTACCCAGAGCTGATCTGGTGAGACCAAGCCTCCATATTGTTTAGATGAATTTGCATATCTGCTCTTATAGCCTCTTAGCTTTCTATTCACAGAAATGTGTTAGGAGGTACAGAAGATTATAGTTTAAAGGCTCATAGAGTTAGATTTGGAAGATACCTATAAGGCCTCCTAGTATAATCCCTTCATTTTATAGATGTGAAAACTGACAGTTATGTGACTTGTCCGAAGTCATACTGATTGTGCTTGACAAGTAGAATTTGATCTCAGATACTCTGACTCCAAGAACAGCTCTTTCCAATGAAATGCTGCCTCAGCCTTCTCCCTGGAGGCTTCTTTTTTGTTCAGTGGGGATGTTATCACTCACTTTTCTTCCTTTTCTGGAATAGTCAGAATGATTACCTCTTTCCTATGGGTCATTATTATTAAACCATAGTGGAATTAATGGCCAGTGGTGTATTCGGATGGAATCAGATCTGCTACAGACCAGAAACAAGAGCTTCTAATAAAATAATTCAACACAGGACCTTAGGCCTTAAGTAACTCAGTCATCTTCCCAGTAAAAGCTCTAATTCTCAGAAATGGTCCAGGTTAACTTTGCCTTTGATGCCTGAACTTTCACCTTTAATTATATGCTAAAATTTCTTGATTTGTAAACAACAACCTGAAGCTCTTAACCTGCCAAACCTTCCCAGTTTCTAAGCTAGTTTGATTCTCAGAGTTCAGAGATTTGTCATACCTCATGCCCAATATCCCTTTCCCTTTCTTCTTCTACTTCACTATACCTGGATAGCTTAGCTTGGCATTGACTTTCAATTCCTTTTATACCACCTGTTTCTCCAGATGATAAGATGCAATGACACTATGTTTGTCCTGGGAACCATTCCTCTTTTAAAACAACCTAAGATGAGAGAGAATGAGCATGTATGGTTCTATCTCTGAATATAACTGGCTTTTTTCTCCCCTTGTGCCATTAGAATTTTATTCTCTATAGAAAGGGTTGTTAATTTATTTGTATCATGAACTGGAAGTTTTATGATGCTTATAGGTTCCTTATCAGAATAGTGTTTTAAAATGCACTAAATAAAATGCATAGAAATACAAAAGAAGTCAATTATATTGAAATAGAGCTATCAAAAGACTTTTAAAAACTGCTGAGTCCAAGGTTAAGAACCCCTGTTCTAGCACTACTTACTGTGAAAAAATGTAGACCATATGTTTCTCCTTAACTTTTTTCTAAATCTTTGAAAGTTTGATATTCCAGAATTCTTAACCAAAAAAAAGGGGGGGACAAAAGTGGGCATAAATGAGCAATAATTTCCTTTATGTGAAAATGAAGAGTTTTTGCATAAACAAAATCAATGCAATTAGAATAAGAAAAATAGCTATTGATTGAGAATGAATGGATGGGAGAAAGCATGTTTTAGACACTGACTATATGTCATTTGGGGCAGCTAGATGATTTAGGAGCTTGCAGTCATGAAAACCTTAGTTCAAATCCAGCCTCAGACACTTAACAAGCTGTAGAATTCTGAGCAAGTCACTTAACTTTTGTTCGCCTTAATCCACTAGAAGAGGAAACTTCAAACTACTGTAGTGTCTTTGCCAAGAAAATCCATGGACATTATGGTCCATAGAGTCATGAAGAATCAGACATGACTGAACAAATGAATAATATTATGCCAGTTATTGTCCCGAGTGCCAAGGACAGAAGTACATGTAAACAGCAGGTGGCACTGCTGCACTAAACCAGTTGAGCTCTCAGTCATTCACTAAGCCATTAGATAGCATGCTCAGAAAACTTGTTTCCCTTCTGACTTATGACAATCCTGTCAGTGGTGTGGCTATTTTCAAAGTCAAATACAGGAGAATGGAGAGAAAAGGGACAATGCCCATACTTTGCTCTCTCAAAATCCACTGCTTTTATCAGCTTAAGATTACTTTTAGGACTCTCTGAATCTTAATGTTGAATTTATATACCAGTCTTGAACAGTTCAATATTATTCCCTTGCTTTATCCCAACAGCTCCAAGCTCTCAGCCAAATTCAATTATTTAAAATTTCTTTCATCTCCAGAAGTGAGACTCTATCTCCCTTTCTTTTCTTTTCTTGATTTGTAGTGATATATTAGCCATATGTATGTATATATACATATACACTCACACATAAATATACATACACACACATATATACTCATCTGGCTAATATAGCCTCATAATAGGTAAACAAAATATAAATTTAAGGCAACAAATGAAAAACAAACAAGTATATACATTGGAGAAAGGATCAATGGAAGAGTCTTCCCCGAGGAATTTCTTTGGCTAGCTCTTACTCCCAGCAGTACAATATCAGTTCACTTCTTATGATAACCTCCTCTAATTTGTCTCTCTGCAGCTGCCTACTTCCATTGAAAGCTCTTGGATCACTTCTTTCTTATTGCTTGGCTCTCACATTCCTGATTCTTCTGTTTCCTATCTATAACTTTCCCCCCAAAAGCGAGAGGGGATAACCTTGGGTGCCAAGGCCAATCCATTCAGTGGTCAGCTCCTCCTCCAAGTTTTTATTCCAAGGGCAGGATTCTTTTCAAAGTGAAACAGTCTCCACCTTTAAATAGCTGGTCTTTTAATAGGGGAAGACATCTTACACAATGGAGTAGTGGCCAGGGAAGAGATTTTGGTGTGGGCAGTCACATGAGTGGTGGTCCATAGAATAATCAATTGTCCTTCCTCTTCTGGAAACAGAAGTAGTAATTATTGTTTACTATCCCAGAAAAAGGTAGAAACCTGGAGGCCAAGGGCCATGTGCATTTTGTCAGACCAAACGACTGGATGGGCTCTATACAGCATGGGCTTGTTAGATACAGTGGGTTATTGGACTTAACGTTTGCTCACTTGCTCAAGACCATACAGTCACAGGGTGGAGATACAAAACTGAATGGATAACTCCACCAGGGATGGGATCATGGCCTTTAAGTAGGGAGGTAAGGCAATTTGGGAAGGTGTATATGTGATGTGCCTGTGTTGGGAAAAAATATTTGCATCAGATACCTCTGAAAAGGATCTTGAATCAAAGAAATATTGGGAATCAACACAAAAATATGATTAAGAGTCATTCCCCAGTAGATAATCAAAGGTTGTGAGCAAACAGCTCTCAAAAGAATGACAAATTATTAACAATTGCATGAAAGAATGTTTGAAATTACCAATATTAACAAAAGTAAAAATCAAAACAACTCTGAGATTTCTCTTCATACCCAGAAAACTGGAAAAGATGACAAAAGATGGCAACTGTGATGAAAAGACCATAAAAAGCACACTAATATGTCATTGGTGGAGTTGTGATTTGATCCAGCTATCTAGAGAACACTTTGGAATTATTTTAAGAAAGTAACTAAAAACATCCATACCTTTTGACTTAGATATCCCACTCTAGACATATATACCTACAATATGAAAGACAAAAAAAAGTTCCATATACATAAAATACTTATAGCAACACTTTTTGTGGTAGCAAAAAATTGGAAATGAAGTAGATATCCATCAGTTGAAGAATGTCTAAACAAATTAAGAAATGTTAGAAATTAGGAATATGAGACATTCTTAGAAGCCTGAAAAGACTTATCTGAATTGATGAAAAGGATGTAAGTAAAACTTGAGAAACAATATATATGACTACAACACTGTAAGTTAAAAAAAAAAAAGAAATGAAACAAATATATTTAGTCAAAATAACCAAACTTGTTTCTGAAGAAGACACACAAAAAAAAATGCATTTCTTTTCCTTCATTGTGTAGGTGAGGTACTATGGGTATGGAACATTTCATATATAGTCAGACTTGGTTGATATATTGATAATTCCTCTATCCTGCTTTCCCCTCCCTCTTCTTAATTATTTATTCTAATGGTTGGCTTCCTAGGTAAGGGAGGGGGAAAGATATATTTAGAAATGAAGGCAATATAAAAAAAGATATCAATAAAAGTTTTTTTAAGTTTAAGTACTTTGCTGTTACCAAAAAAGAAATTTATTCTCTCGAAATCTGGAGTGTATGGTATTTCTCTTCTTTGTTACAAAGTTCAAGATGAAGCGGTCACTTCCTTCCATAGTTCCTATTTAGGTCCTGAATTACAGCTCTTCTGGTTATTGTTATCATCTTCTGAAGGACGAAATTATTATGAGGATAACTTAAGGAGATGCAGAATAAGGAAATATCTAGACAAAGTATGTTAGGAAAATTTGAGTAGGAAGAGAATACTTTAATTTAGAAGGATCAGTAAAAGCTTCATGGAGAAAGTGGCCCCAGATATGAGCCTGATGGAAAAGAAGGATTTTGAAAGGCAGAAATGCATTTCAGGAAGTGAGAACAGGCTGCATGTAGGCATGCAGGGCGATTGTCATATTGAGTTAGAATAATAATTAATATAACAGTTGGTAATAATATGGTAGACTGAAAAGGAAAATTGGAGCCAGATTGGAATCTTTAAATGTCTGGGAAAGTGTGTGCATTTTGTGCTATCAGCAATAAAGAACCACTGGATGATTTATGAGCATGAATTGGACATAGTGAAACCTGTACCTAAGAAGATTATTCTATCAGCTGGGTGAAGAATGGATTAGAGTGGAGAAATTGGAGGCATGGATGCCATTTAGGAAGCAGATATAGTAGTGCAGGGGAGAACTGATGAGGGTCTGGACTAGGGCGGTGATAATGTGATTTGTGAGCAGAGGAAAGTCAGATGCAAGAGATTTTTTGGTGGAAGAATTATCAAGACTTGACAACTGACTGGATCTGAAAAATGAGGGAAAGGGTAAACTTCTGTATATTTCAGTGGCCAAAAGATAAAGTACCTGTAACAGAAAGGAATCAGTTAAGGTAGAGGGTAGGTTTAGAAGGGAGAGTGATGAGTTCATTTTGGGACATGAATTTAAACAAAACTTTCTTTTATTTTTTTTTCAATTATACATAGGAACAAAATTTTACAATTGTTCTCTGACATTTTGTGATTCAGATTTTCTCCCTCCCTTCCTGCTTCTTTTCCCCAAGGTGGTAAATGGTCTGATATAGGTTACATCATTAATCTTATGCAATACAAATGTCCATATTCCCCAAGCCATGACAGAAACCACACATCACACATATAATAAAAAACTCGTAAAGAAAAAATGAAAGATGATATGCTTTGATCTGCAATCAGGCTCCTTCTTTGGCTGTTGATGGCATTTTTCATCATGAGTCCCTTATGGTTATCTTGGGAACTTGTTTTGCTGATAATAGTTTAGTCCTTCACAGTTGATCATCATACACTGTTTCTTTTGCTGCATAAACTGTTCTTTTGATTCTTCTTATTTCACTTTGCATCAGTCCATAGAAGTCTTTCCAGGTTTTTCATACTGTTCATCATTTCTTATGACAGTATTCCATTACAACCATACCACAACTTGTTCATCCATTCCCTAGTTGATGGATAGCTCCTCAGTTTCTAATTTTTGCCACCATATAAAGAGCTGCTAAAATATTTTTGTACCATTTTTATACCCCTATCTCAGTTCTCTCTGGGGGTATAAAACCAACAGGGGCATTGCTGGGTAAAAGAGTATGCATGGCTTTATGGCCCTTTGGACATGCTTCCAGATTGCTCTCTAGACTAGTTGTATCAGTTCTCATTCTTCTAGCAGTGTTTTAGTGTTCCAATTTTCCCACTTCCCCTCCAACATTTATCATTTTTCATTTTGGTCTTATTAGTCAATCTGATAAATGTAAGGTGGTATCTCAGAATTGTTTTAAATTTGCATTTCTTCAATCAATAGTGATTTGGAGAATTTTTCACACGACTATGGATAGTTTTAATTTATTCATCTGAGAACTGCCTGTTCATATCCTTTGACCATTTATTGATTGGAGAATGTTTTGTATCCTTATACATTTTATTCCATTCTCTATATATTTGAGAAATGAGGCCTTTGTCAGAAACATTTACTATAACATTTTTTCTCAGCTTGTTTTCTTTCTAAACCTAGTTGCAATGTTTTTATTTATTAAAAAACCTTTTAATTTGACATAATCAAAATTACCCATTTCATTTTTTATAATGTTTTCTATATCTTGTTTGATTGTAAATTCTTCTCTTATCCATAAGTCTGACAGGTAAACTTTTTCCATCTTCATTAATTTGTTTATGATGTCACCCTTCATGTCTAGATTCAGTATCCCTTTTGACTTTACTTTGGTATATGGTGTGAGATGTTGTTCTATGGCTAGATTCTGCCATATTGTTTTCCATTTTCCTAGAAGTTTTTGTCAAATAGTGAGTTCTTCCCACAATAGCTTAGATCTCTGGGTTTATCCAACACTAGATTGCTATGGTTATTAACTACAGTAGGATGATTTCTATATAATTAGAACTTGCTCCCCAGGACTCTAAATCCTAGGTTCCCATGTTTCTTTTCACATTACATGCTAACACATGGAGGATATAAGTTTTGTGTAGCTCTGCCCTCTTGCTCTCTTTTCCTGGGAACTGGTTTGTGGAGGAGTGGTGAGTGCCAGGCAGGAGAATTTCATATATGTGGCTTTTACTCAGGCTTTTACTTTTGTTCTTTTATTTCTTCTACTTCAAGTGATTATTAATGAACTTTATAAAGTACTTGGAGTTATTGGATATTAATTTTAATCTTACATTTTTGTTGAGCCACTAAGAGATAGAATCCTTAATTTTTTTAAGATAGCCTTTGAGTAAAGAGAGTGAGTAGCTTAAAACTGCATTTCTCTCCTGCCCTGGCTTTTCATCGTCCCCTTCCAGGGGACTCTTTCTGATGGTGGGGATCTGCCCCAAAGAGGAGCTGAGCTATTGCCCACACATTACTTCTCTTGAACACACTAGCTAGGGGTCCTGCACAGAAGGGAAAGTATATATTTCCCTTATATTACTAACATATGAGTGGCCAGCACTGGCTCCCTGCCTCTTATAGGCCCCAATCCCATAGCCTATGAGTTTAGCACCACTTTATTCCTGTTGGCTTGGAGCAGAAGAACAGCCCCATGCTGCCCACCCCATGCTGCCCACCCCACCCCCCTCCTAACTTCCAAGTTGATTTTTAAGCTGACCCAGGGGGCTTCCATGCTCTTGGCTGTGGGGCTTTACCCCTGGAGGGGGAAGAGATGGAACTCTTCTCCCAAACATTCCTTGTGAGGCTTTTACTCCTAAGCCAGTGCATACTAGGCTTGTCATTTTTAGCTTTTTGGCTATTAGCTATATGTTCTGTTATATTATCTTTATTTGTACCCTTCCCCTATGACTGGACTGGAGAAAATACCATTATAAACAACTTGGACAAACCCTTTTCCATGGCAAAACCATAGGTCCTTATGGATGTTGGGTTTGCCACCACATGTGGCAAATTGAGATCACATGTTGCCTTTACAGCCTTTTGTTCCTTTTTGCCTTTGTTAATTGTCACATAGATGATGATGAATGGATTCCATCAAACTGGTTACAACCTGTATACAACCTTTGGAGAATTTAATGAACTAAATATCTCAAATGATTTTAACAGGTCTTCAGAAATGATTTTCAGATATGTAGTAGCACCACTATTTCTGACTGATCATTTGCCTACCTTTGAGTTGTTTGTAACAAGAGGTAAGGGTCCATTTAGTAGTTGAAAAAGTGCACTACTGTATTTCCCAACTACACATTTATAAAAATGTAATGGATGAGACTTCAGAAGTAATTTTCACTATTGTATTTCTCGCCTCCACATTGTAATGGATGAGACATAGAAATACATGCCTTTTATGACTGTTACAGTCTCATCCAGAGAAGAGTTTCCCAAGGGGCTTTGTTGCCTTGTGATGGGTTATAATTTCATCTAGGAGGTAGGAGGATTTCCCAAGAGGCTCAGTTACCCCTAGACAGGTTTTTATTTATTTGTAACTCTTCAGTTTACTCTACCCTTCCACCAGAATTATCTAGATTCTTGGTGACATTTTAGACCCAAAAAGGGCTTCATCAATAGTACAGAGGTTTTTCTGAGCTCTCCTGCCAAATTTTGGAATGATGACAGTAATAGACTTTGTTAGAAATATTTCAGCCAAGGTTGAAAGATTGGCTAGAACTGGAGAACTTGTGACAAATATCCAAAAGCTTCTAAGGTTTTAAAATGTCACACAGTAAATGGGTAAAGAGACTCATGTGAATCCTAATGATAGTAGGTTTGTTTGCTATTGTCATTAAATGGGCTCTTGTGATTTGGGGGATTTTGGTACTTCTTTGAATGTGTATTAGCTGTTGTATTACTGTTTTAAAAAGCTGTTACTTGGTGGAAATCATGTGCACTCACACTGTGAATTATGGCCAAGTTAAAAAGGAAATGGATCTAATTTTTTTTTATAAACCCTTACCTTCCATCTTGGAATCAATATAGTGTATTGGTTCAAAGGCAGAAGAGTGGTAAGGGTTAGGAAATGGGGGCCAAGTGACTTGCTCAGGGTCACACAGCTGGGAAGTGTCTGAGGCCAGATTTGAACCTAGGACCTCCTGTCTCTAAGCCTGGATTTCCATCCACTGAGCTACCCAGCTGCCCCCTAGATCTCATTTTTGAGTGAGAAACCTTTGTATTGTGCCTCTCCTTGACTAACACAGTGTGTCACTGATTGTGAACTATATATTTTTTATTTTTAAAAATTTTTATTATTGTTTTTCCTTGTATGTGCAATAGAGTATTTGAGTTTTCTTTTTTCTCTCATTTTTTTGTACTTGAAGCACATTACCAGTATTAATAGTTTTTTTTTTATTTTGCACTAGGATAAGTTTAGAATGTCCATTAGCCCTAATGTCAATGTATACCCAAAAACTTTAGACTATGGAAACTTACCTTTGATTGCTAATTATTATGGGACTTTGATTAATCATTGTGTCTGACTCTAGGAGAAGGAATCACAAAAGAGCCATTGCACAGTGCCAAGGAGCACAAAGTTAACCTGCATAGTGCCTAGGAGCACAAGATCAAGGAGACCAACCAATCCTGGTGGGATTAATGAGATTCTGTGCCAAGAAAGGGGACTTGAACTTATTTGGGGGTTTGGTGAAGCAGCTGTTTGACAATGTCAGGCTTGGGATCCCCTTGTGCCAGATCCAAACTTCTACCAAGTACCTCAGTTTGGTTACTATTTTGGCTCCCCTATCCCTGAGAGCAAAGGTAAAATCAGACCAAGGAATCATATTTCCCTTTTACTTCAAAATCTAGTCTGTTTTCTCTCCATAGTATGACAGTTTTCTGTAGTCCTGGCTGCTGATTGGGTAAGTGTATAATTGCTACTACAGGATTGTGGGACATCAATCACTTTAATTGGGCCCTGATTCAAAGACTTGCTATGGGTTTATTCTTCCTTATTTTAGAATTTTTACACGAGATATTGATATTTTATGTTTCATCCAGAAGTTACTTTTTTCTCTTTTATTTGTTTTTTTTTAATTTTCTTTTGACAATTGATTCATATACCTCATAACACAGCCATGTAGTGGGGTGATCCATGTGTTGGTCAACATCCTCCTCAGGGGGGATTGTATTATTGTCATAGAATTCTAGATTTATAAAAAAAATTCTTATTTGAGAATAATTTTAAGATAAGAAACCTGCTGCCTTCCTGAATCAAGAAAGTGAACTATTTGGAGAAAGCACCACAAATAAGTCTGCAGAAACCACACACTACAACCAAAAGATCCAGAATGAACTTGGGGATGTAGCGAATTAAACTTCAGAGCATTGAACACATTTATTTTGAATGTACACTCTTATGCCAAAGGGGATTGCCCCCAATTGACTTTGTTGTCAATGTGCCTAGCAATCTTTGGTTTTGTTCTCTTTCTCTTTTATTTCCCTCTTATCCCCAAATTATTATAATTTTCCCTTAGAAAGTGCAATATTCTATGTACCTCTAGTTGAAGATCTTTAAATCTGGTGATTTCTACATGCTCATTTCCCAGTGGAATCATAGAGGGGATTGTATAATTAGAACTTGCTCCCCAGGACTCTAAATCCTAGCTTCCTATGTTCCTTCTCATGTTGGGAGGATATAAATTTTGTGTAACTCTGCCCTCTTGCTATCTTTTCCAGGGAACCAGTTTGTGGAGGGGGCGGTGAGTGCCAGGCAGGAGAATTTCACTCATGTGGCTTTTACTCAGGCTTTTACTTTTGTTCTTTTATTTCTTCTACTTCAAGTGATTATTAATAAACTTTATAAAATATAATATTGGTGTTATTGGATATTAATTTTAATCTTACTTTCCTAACCTATTCCATTGATTCATTTCTCTGTTTCTTAACCAATGCCAGATTGCTTTGATGATTACTAATTTATAGTATAGATTGAGATCTGATATGACGAGGCTTCCTTCCTTCATATTTTTTTCATTAATTCCCTCTATATACTTGACCTTTTATTCTTCTAGATTAATTTGTTCTTATTTTTTCCAGTTTTAGGAAATACTTTTTGAGTAGTTTGGTATGGCACTGAATAGGTAAATTAATAATAATAATAATAATAATAATATTGTCATTCTTAATCCAATGGCTTGACTGATCCAGAAGCAAGTAATAGTTTTCCAGTTGTTTAGGTCTGATTTTATTCATATGACAAGTATTTTGTTATTGTGTTCACATAGTTGCTGGGTTTGTTTTGGTAAATCTGCCCCAAGATATTTCATATTGTCTGCAGTTATTTTAAACAGAATTTCCTTTTCTATCTCTTTTTTAATCTCTTGCTGTTGAACTTTGTGTTAAATAAAAATACTGATGATTTATGTAGGTTCATTTTAGATCTGCAACTTTGCTAAAGTTGTTAGTTTTTTATTAGTTTTTTGGTTGATTTTCTGGGGTTTTCTATGTATACCATCTGTGAAGGGGAACACATTGAATTTGATGAGCTTCTGTGACACATAGAAATTTCTATCAGGCACTTGTAGCTGTGAGACTAGAGTTCAGGAGAGAAATCAGAGCTTGATAGATGTATAGATTTGGGACTCCTGGTGATAATTGAATCCATTGAGATCACCAGGGTCAAGAGTTTAGAGAAATGAAAGAAAAGGACCTAATATACACCTGTGGGGGAACACACACATTTAAAGGATGGGAGGAAGACTTCAAATCAGTGAAAGAGATTAAGGAGTAGTTAGACTTGTTAACAACAGGATCAGGAATTGCAGTCACTGAAACTAAGGGAAAAGAGAGTGTCCCAGGCAGGGGGTGTTTGGTAGGACCATTGCTGCTGAAGAATACAGGAGAATGACTAAGAAAATAATTTTTTTTAACATTTCAGAAGCCACTGATTTGAATAACTTTAGTGGGGCGATTGATAGTCGATAGTAGATTTAGTAGAGTGATAAGAGTTGTTTTAGAAGAGTGATTGAATCACAGGGTCATAGAACATAAATTTAGAGCTAGAGAGGCCTCACAGATTATTAAGTCCAAGCCTTCATTTTATAGATGAAGAAATTGGGCAAGATAGGTTAAGTGACTTACTTAAGGTCACACAAGCAGTAAATGACAGATACACGATTTGACATGTTTTAAGGTATTTATCCTAACTCACTATAATGAGTTGGGTCCCCAGAGTATGACTATAATATCCTATCAGGGCTCTAGGGATACCCCTATGGGGTTAGAGAAGTCTTTTTGTAATGCTAGGCATTTGAGTCCCTATTTTGGTGTGCTTTCCCCAGTTAACCTCAGAGCTGAGCATCCAGATTCATTTAACCAATTAGCATCAATAAGCTGTAGTGAAGGTGAATGAATTATGGGTAAGACCAGGGCTAAGAATTAGCAAGATGTGAGAGGAAGAAGAACAAGAATGAAAGGGATTCAAGGCTAGATAAATTAGTGCCATTTTCTGGACCAAGTGAGTTTGAGGAATTTAAAAATGAAGAAAAGGCTTTGATCAGTAATTCCTACCCACTTCATTTCCTTTAGTTGTTGGCATATGTAGGTATCTCTAAATGAGTATTTAGGTAAAAATCAAGTGTCTATACTAGGGAAAGAAAAAGAAAGCCCACACATGAGACTTATAAGTCCAAAAGAAATTTAATAAAGATTTTTCTTCATAGTTATCAATACATGGGAATGGGATGTTGGGATCTCCAAATCTGTACCCAGACAGAGGCTAGGGTATCCATTTTGGGAGTACTGTTACAGCTTCACAGTTCTTCCATTTACATAGAAAAAATAATAGCTAGAATGTGGTAGGCACTGGACTAAGAACTTTTCAAAGATTATCTCATTTGATTTTATAACAATTCCAGGAGGTAGGTGCTATTATTATCTCCATTTTATAGATGAGGCAAACAGAGTTTAAGTGACTTACTCAAGATCACACAACTGGTGTCAGAGTCTGGAATTCAACTTTAGGATGAGGGCTAGGTGTCCTGAATCCAGGCCCAGGATTCTCATCCACCATACTGCCTGGCTGCCAAAAAAGCCCTATTTCTGCCATGTTTTAGAGATGATTCCTTTTTTTCAAGGATTTCAGGATGGCAACTGATGAGAAGCAATGTGTTATCTTCTTCCTCCACTTCTTCATTTGTGCTTTAGGATTTCTGAATTCTTTAACTGGTTGAGGAAAAGTGCAAGGGACTGGAAAATTCCCTGGTTTCCCCAAAGTTAGCTAACAAGAAAGATATGGAGGGTCTTGATGCCAGGTGTGATGGAGCCTTCTGAAGCTTCCTGAAAATTTATCTATGGAGTTTTGTTGGGAAAAGAAGGGGAGACCTTTTTTGGCGGATGCTGGGGTAAAAAAGCAAGAAGCAATGAACACTTGCAGAATACAAGCCAACTGCTAAGGGGGTGAATCTTCCCAGAGACATCAGGGGAGTGCTAGGAGGATTGTCTTGGGATATTCTATCAAGTGAGAAATCAAAGGCCTCAGGGAGATGCATATAGCTTTCTCCCTTGGGGTTCTAAAATATAAATGCTAACTCAAATTACATAGGGGAGAGGGGATAAATTTCCAATGAACAGATTATAATAAAGAAAGGGTTTAGTATTGCTACATGTGAATACATGTTGATTTGTTTATATTCTGTGGCAAGCAGTATCAATTCATTTACATTATCAAGACTGAAGAAAGATCGCACTTATAGTTACAAAATTTAAAAAATCACATGTATCCTTATATACATTGTTTTAAAAAATGTCACCTTTGTCTCTAAGTTAGACATGGAAAACATTGGACTTGGAGCCAGGAAGACTTGAATTCAAATCCTTCCTCAGACATTTACACTTAAACTCTATCACCCTTAGTTTCCTCATCTGTAAAATGCAGATAAAATAGCACCTACCTATTGTTGGAATCAAATAAGATGACAGGTAAAGCACATTGTAAACCCTAAGGTGCATATAAATATAGGGTTTTTTTCATTGCTTATCACAGTGCCTGGCTAAATGCTGAATAAATGTTTATTTGACTAACTGTTGGTCTTGTTCTTAGTGATGGTGAACCTTTTAGAGACAGAGTACCCAAACTGCACCTTCATGCCACATGTGAGCTGCCCCCTTACCCTAGACAGGAGAGGGAGGAAACCTCCCATTGGGCTGTAGGGCAGAGGGGTGGGTGATATGAAAAATGTCCTCAGGCATGGTGGAGAGAGGGAAGGGAGCAGCCCATGTGTCTGTGCCCTGTGTATGGTCAATTTTTCATGGAAGTATTAAATGGGTGTCCCTTTCCTTCTCTGTGCCTTTCTAGAGGATTGCCCCATGAGTATGGTCTCAGCACCACCTTTCCTCCTCTGGTACAGCTTCTGCTGTCATTCCTCAGCCTTGAATGGGCCTTCCTGGTGTAGCATTTCCTCCCCAGGAGTTATATCCTAGTCTGACTTGGTAGTTAGTGGTGGTGATGCCTCACTAGGGGACAATGGCCTTGAGCTGACCCATAGGCAGTCATCCTTCCCAGTGAATTGTCCAGCCTGAGACACAATCATAAGTTGAGACTAAGACCCAACCCCTAGAGCATTTTTATTATTTTCATAAAACCCTTACCTTCCATCTTAGAATCAATACTGTGTATTGGTTCCAAGGCAGAAGAGTGGTAAGGGCTAGGCAATGGAGGTTAAGTGACTTGCCCAGGGTCACACAGCTGGAAGTGTCTTCGACCAAATTTGAACCCAGGACCTCCCATCTCTAGGCCTGGTTCTCAATTCACTGAACCACCCAGCTGCCCCTGGAACATAGATTTGAGAAACCTTGGGGTTGTCTACACTATCGTGTATTCTATGAGTGTCCTGCCCCATCCCTGTCCTCTCCAGGGTAGCAGTGGACCTAGGGCTTCTCTTCTCTATTTTTGTGCCTCAAAACTGTATTCTCCCACTGTAACATCCCTGCATCCCTCCCCCCACCCCCCCCCCCCGCCCCCGGGGATATTTGAGCCATATAAGCATTCTAGTAGGGGAAACAAGCTGCAGTGATATGGCTTCCTGCAGTCAGTGATCTATTTTCCCTGGATGCTCTTGTTTACCTAATCCCCACTTCCTCCCCAAATGAGCAGGGCGCCAATTTTCTGCTCTGCTTTGTATCTCTGGGGTTTGGGATAGAGAAGCAGCCCATGTGGTGAGAATGGCCAGACAGGGGCTCAGCCTTGGGGCTCCCTCCCAAGAGCCCCAGAGCTCCAGTAGGATGGGCCCAGGGAAAGGCAAGGCAACCCCAATTCAGGCAGGCCCAGGCCCAGTCTGCAGGCAAGACGCGGGCCTGTTTGGTGGCATTGTGCTGCCAGGATTGGTTTGCAAAGCCATTGGCTCAGGGGTGGATAATACTGGCTCACTTCTTTTGAAGGCACCGTGTGAGCCCCCCAAAGAAAGTGCTTTCCCAAAGTGGCTTTGAAGCCAAGAGCCCATTGAAGGGAAGAAAGGCCCAGAGAGGGGATTAGTTTGTTCAGCAGCTGTGAATTTCAGTGGGAGGTTGATGAACTCCGGAGCCTTTGTTTAAATTAAAGGGGGGGAGAAAAAACCCCTGCTGGCGGGAGAGCTCCACTCGGGCTGCCGCTGACACAAGGAGGAGTGCGAGCCGAGCCCCGGGGAGCTGGGTCCGCCCTGAGAGGCCGGTTCCCAAACGCCCTGGGGAAAGGTGTCGGGAGCCAGGGAGGGGGCAGCCGCGGATTAGCATGTGAAATGAAGCGGCCTGGCGGCTGGAAGACTGGGGGGGCTGGGGACTGAAGGAGGCTGGGGGGAGGCGGATTTAATAGCATCCTGAGCTCCTCCGGGAGATTGTTTTGCCGGGCCAGCCTTTCTTCCCCCGCCTCCTCTCCCCAGCGGAGGCTCGCCCCTCTGGGAGCCAACGTAAATATTGCTCCTTCAGGAATGCGGGTTAATTAAAAGGAAACCTAGGAGGGGAAGCGTCCAATCCGAGCCCACAATGGCCAAGTGTCCCAGCCCCCTCCCCGGCCCTCCAGCTGCAGGGCTTCTCTGTCTAGCCCTATTCTGGCCGGCCTGAACTGGGAAAGGTCCCAGGGAGGAAGGCCCCATCTCAAACTGGTCTTATTACCCTTCACCCCGAACCCCCAAGTCCTTGATGGGAGGCAGAGTTCCCTTTCCACTCTGCCTGAGGCCCGGGAAGCAGAAAGGAGGAGGGAGATGGCTGGGACCCTCGAAGAGCGCTAAGAGTTCGAAACCTGCCTAGGTCAGTGACTTCCCGTGGGACACTGAACATGTTACTTAATCTCTCTGGGGACGTCTCCTCATCTGTGAGACAGAGAGGTTGTACCCGATGGGCTCCAAGGTCCTTGGCCTTCTCTATAGTTATTATGCTCTGACCTGGCTTCAAGGGCTCAGGTTTCACATCTGTAAGAGGAGGGGGTTGGCATAAAAGCTGACAAATGATGTTATATTGGGAGCCAACTCCCAACAGATGTGAGGGAATACTAAGGTGCCATAAGTAGTGAGGAAAGGAATGGTTTCAGAGAAAACTGGGAAGGCTCCTGTGATTGGAGGGGTGGGGGGTGGGCAGAACCAAATCGGTTTACAAAATAACTAGAACGTTAAAAAAAAAACAACCCAACCCTTATCTTACAATTGATGTGGGTTTCAAGGCAGAAGAGTAGTAAGGGCTAGGCAATGGGGTTAAGGGACTTGACTAGGGTCACAAAGCTAGAAAATGTCTGAGGCCAAATTTGAACCTGGGACTTCCCATCTAGACCTAACTCTCTATCCACAGAGCCTCATAAATGTCCCTAAAAATAACTCATATTGTAATGACAAAAGCCTCTAAAAGTCAAGAACTCTGATCACATCAGTGACCAACTATGACTCCTGAGGATCCATGATGAAGAATTTGAGCCAGCTCCAGAGCGAGAAGTGATTGATTGTCTCAGGGTGAAGATTGAGACATAGATTTTTGGACATGGCTGATGCAGGAATTGGTTTTGTTTGTCTGCTATGCATATTTGTTATGAGTATTTGTCCTTCTCCCTCCCTCCACAACCTCTCTGAGATTCAAATAGATTATCACTTGCAAACAGTTTCTATCTACCTTAAACTAAGATTAAATCACAGCTCTATGATGTAACATAGATGCTACCTCTTTGGACTGTTGTGAGAAAAAGACCTTCTAAATAATAAAAGTGCTACAAAAATGTGAGCTACTAATGAGATCATATGAAATAATATATGTAAAGCACATTGCAAGCCTTAAAGTACCATATAAATGCTATTGTTATTATAGACTGAAAACTGGAAGAAACTAAAGAGGCTGACTAATCTGAGCTCTTCAATTTTACAGATGAGAAAATTAAGGCCCAAGGTATTAAATGGGTTCTCTTAGATCATATAGCTAGTGAATGTTGGAGGTGAGATTTGAACCCAGATCCCTGGGCTCTAGGGCCAAAGCTTCCCCCCCCCCCCAGCATGTTCTGCATCTTTAATATAATTTTATAATAACCATGGAGTCCATTGTAGATGTAGGGGACAATGGATGTGAAATACTGTATATTTTGTCAAACACAATTAATAATTTTGCTGAACTGTGACTTTTTTCCTTCTTTTGAAATCTTTGCTAGAAGAGATGGTTTGTTTAGGAGAGCTACTTTTGGAAATTAATGTACTGTGAAAACAAAAGATATTAATAAAAATAATATTAAAAATTTAAAAACTATAATGGGAGATCCACATTGGGTGAGATCCAAGGGGCCCAGACAGTTACTCATGACAAAAAGAGCAAAGAGAAGTGTCTTAGAAGGGCTGGAGGTGAAGAATTAGAGGTTCTATTTTAGAGATTGGGCAAAGATGGAGAGTGGGAGGCAGCCCTTTGTTGATAGAGTTAAGAAAGGTTCTTATTCTTAATGGAAAGGAATATTAACATCAGAACAGATGGGAAGAGGGAAGGAATATAAAAGCCAATGTAGCTCATGTGACCCCCTTGGCTGGAGTGACTCTACTACCTGGATAATCTTGGTCTCAACAAATGTGGGGACAGAGGGAATCTATTCCCACTGGCCTGAGTCTTCAAGTTGTTGAAGTGGTGAGTTCAGAACCTCTCCTTACTACTTTAAAAGTAATTTCTTTTCCACAACTGGGACAGGTTTGGGCATGGCTGTTATCCACAGGAACTTATTCCTCTCCAAGAACTGTTCCCTGACCCCTTGCATAGAAAGGTGGCCCATCTGCTCTGGTCAGGACAGTCTTAGGATCATCCTTTGCCCTCTTTGACCTAGATTTAACAAATTCCCACCTCTGCCACATGGACTGACATCAGAGAGCCAACGCTGTCATTGGAAAAGCTCTTGGTTACTATTTTATTACATTAGCTAGAGGATTACAAACAGCTGGCAGCTTCAACCACAGCCTGGCTAAGTGGGCAGGGGGCTGAAGTTTGGGAAGGACAACTAGCATCCAGACTGTTTGGCCTAAGCAGGAAGCCTGGAAACCACCATTCTCCAGTTCTGGAGAGGGGGAAAAAAAGGCACATTCTCCAAAAGAAGGTAGCAAACAATTAGGATTGTTATAGACACAGATTCTAGTAAATAAAGTTCAAAGTGCTCAACTTCCTATTGACCTCAGTCTTTCAGAGAGCCTCGGTTTCATTCCCTCTCATGTTTTTGTGTGCTCAGTTTTCCGTCAAATCAGTTCATGATCTCTCTGCACTTAAGCTGACAGTTGTTTTAAGCAGCTGCTATAATTGATGAGATCCATCATTTGGTGAGAAGTGTCTCCAAACCTAGTTCTGCCTGTCCTTGGACAAAAGACATCCTTGGTTTTGTATTCAAAGCCTTTCCATTTTGGTAGGATTGTCCACAGCTTTGTACCAGAAAATGTCTTTTTTTATAATGCAATTAAATAGCCCCACCACCACATGAAGCTACCTTTTAGGAATAAAGCTCCATTCTTCCTGCCTGTATCCAGGTCAGATCTCTAGAATCAGTGTGGGTTTAGAGCAGATAGTCCCAAGTGGAGTCTCACCTCAAGTGAAATTGGGGAAGTAGGGAAATGGGATCAGGAAATAAGGGATCATGCTAATCCATCCCCAGTACATCTCCAAAGCCACTGGAGTCAGGAATCATGCTCATGGCTTCTCTGGCTATTTGCAGGGTGCCACTTCTAGGTGCCAGTAGGTTATATGACTATCCCATGGGATTGGCACCCTTCTTCTTTTTTCTGTTGAATACAAGCAGGGCTCTCCTCATTCAGCTGTTTCATTCATCCAAACTTGACTTCCCCAAGTTCCTCCAATTAATCTCCAAAGTCAATCTCTCCCCAGGAATTGAAGAGCAGGGGATGCAGGGAAGATCCCTCCCACCTGGCACCTTTGTTGAGGAAGAAAGGAGTTACTAGGGAAAGGGAACTAGTAATTAGAGCTGCCAGGAAGCAGCAGCTAGTAAAATGTTAAGAAAAGAGTCTAAGGTGAGAAAAGACCTTATCTGGGTCCCATCAGTCTCAAAGTATGTGTGTGTGTTTTCTTCCAGCTTTAAAGGTCACACAGTTAGGGCTGCTGCACATAAGAAAGAGGGACACTTTTGGACAGAGCCCACTTAAATTAAGAAGGGTCAGTAATTATAGGACAAAAGAAGGTACTCTCCCATTTGTGTGCTACCCCTTCCCCCCTTCCCCCATCTCTACGTGATTGAGGGGAGGAGTCAGGCTAAGGATTCTGAGATGAATTAGGCCTGGGACCCTTAGCTCATTCCCAGGGGGCCAGAGGCTGTCAGAGAGCATGCGATGAGATGGGGGGGACCGACACTAGGTTGCTGTGCTCCCGCCTCCCCAGCGCCTGGATCAGCCAGGAGGGGGCTGGGCTGGGAGCTGGGGGTCGGAGGGCTCGCCTGGGGCGCTTCCGGAGCTCTGGGATGCTGAGGGCTGCGCCCTGCCGGGTCCAAGTGCCCCCACAGTCCTGAAGTCGGGGGGTGATGCCCTAGGGCCGCCTCCGGGGCCGCAGCCGCTCTCCAGTAGCACGGCTGCAGAAGTATTTGGTGACACGGCGGCGGCACTGTTCGCAGCGCACTGCGCAGCACCAGTGAAACTTGCAGTTACAGCTGGTTACGGTCTCTGCTCGCCGCTGTTCCACTGCCAGTCCGCAGTCCCCGCACAGGCGGCGGCAGCTGCGGCGCTCCCAACGACCCAGGGCGCGGCCGCGCCGCAGGCACTCGCGGCCCTCGGTGCCCGGCAGGCCGAGCGTCTTGTTCTCCAGGCAGTAATCGGGCGAGTCCTCCAAGTGCACGAGCTCGCGCGTGGAAATGGCGCGGAAGGTATCGGCGATGGCTCCGCGGCCCGCCGCGCTGTTGCCCGCTCCCTGCAGCAGCTCCACCTTGAGCGCCGCGTGGTACTTCTCCTTGAGGTGCGCTCCCACTTCTCGGAACTCGGGCAGCTGCAGCCAGCACGTCTGGGTGGTACAGCTGCCCGACACGCCGTGACATTTACACGTACGCTTCATGGTGGCCTTCACCGCCTGATCGGGGAGGGCGAGGTGAGCGCGCCGGCCTGGAGGAGGCCTCCTACGAGCCTGAGAACCTTTCCTCCCAGTCCTCCGCTCAGGACCCTGGACACCTCCAGGCTACTGTCTCCTCTCCCTGTCTCAGCTTCGGGAGGTGCTTCCCCACACCCCACCAACCTTAAATACATCTCTGGTCCTCCCTCTGGACTCTCCGATACCTGCGTACCGCCTCAGCTGCCACCAGGGACAACCCTCCCTCCACGGGCCCCGTCCTGACCCTAAGAGGGAAACCGCAAATAGACTGGGAGTCGAAGTCCCGGAATTTTACCCATAGGACCTCAAACCAACTCTACTGGCTTAGTGCCTCCATCTCCCCATCTGTTAGATGGTTGGAAGAGCTGCCAGAGGGGGATGGCAGACTAAGTAAAGAAAGGAGAGCCCACCACCACACACTGCCTGGGCAGTTGCAGAGTAGCTGGAGCCTGTCCCCTGCCCCTCCCCCCCTCAGTCTTGTCAGGGCTCACCTTGCGTCCAGCTTCATTGTTGTGTAAATTCATAGCAGCCCGTGCATCCTGCCCAGTTTCTAGGGCATCCACGAATTGCTTGGAGATGGCCTCTCCAAAGCCCACGTTGTCACTGCAGCCACCCCATAGCCAGCCCTGGCCCCCTGGGAAGGAGCAGAGATGGAGAAAAGGGCTCTGAAGCTCTTGCCTTAGTCCTGAGGAAGGAGACCCATCCAGCTCTCGAGCCCTGGAGGCATGGTGTGTGACCTGAGGCTAAGACCTTGTGCCCAGGAACTTGGGATGACCCCCTACTGCCTCTGGACCAGGGAGAAGAAGGAGCAAAGATAGCTAGGACTGAGGATTCAGATTTCCTTGGTCATGCAACTGGGGACTTTGTGGTGGGAGAGGGTAGATTCAACTCAATAAGATTAGAGATTAAGGGCCAAACAAGTTTTCTCTATCACTTAAAACAAAAACAAAAAAATCCTTATCTTCTGTCTTAGAATTAATACTGTGTTTTGGTCCCAAGGCAGAAGAGTGATTGGTATAAGCTAGACAAGTGACTTGCCCAGGGTCACACAGCTAGGAAGTGTCTGAGGCCAAGACTTCCCATTTCTAGGCTTGGCTCTCCCACTGAACTAGCTACTTGCCCCACCTGTATTGCTTTTGAAGATATATATATATATATGAAAACGGGGAGGGGGGAAATAAAAAACAACACTGAAATAATCCCTTCCCTCACTGATCTTTCAGTCTTCGGGAGTGGGAATACATTAACACAGAGAAGTAAATCCAAAATATCTAGAAAGCAAATACAAAATAATTTCTGGGGAGATGACACCA
Organism: Monodelphis domestica; assembly: GCF_027887165.1. NCBI lineage: Eukaryota > Metazoa > Chordata > Mammalia > Didelphimorphia > Didelphidae > Monodelphis > Monodelphis domestica. The sequence continues at coordinate 41,843,200 of NC_077227.1, forward strand.
ACCATAGGGGTTCAGATAGACCTTTTGTAAGAGGTAGCCCTTGAGCTAAGTCTTGAAGGAAGCTAGGGATGCTAGGAACATCTAGAAGGGTCAGTTTCAACTCTGAGCATTAATTAACTCTTCCCCAACTTCCTCTGACTGTTATCTTCCACCAACCCTCTTTGTGGATTTAAGAAATAATAAATGGTTGTTCAGCTATAATCTTTAGCAGATATCAGCTGCCACCCTTTCAGCTGATGTCTGAGAGCGTGCAGGAGGTATGGAGGACCTGCTTGTCCTTGAACATGTTGAGAGGTGGCTTGGTAGGTCCTGGGATAACATGCCATATTTCCTTTCCCTTCACAATCTCTCTGGTCCAGCCAAACGAGCTTTCTTGCCATTCCTTATCCCTGACACGTTTCCTGTCTCTGGGACTATGGTATTGACTGGCTGTATTCTATGCCTGGAATGCCCTTCCTTTCCACCTGTCTCTCAGAATCTTTAGCTTTCTTCAAAGCTAAATTCCCCTACCCACCACTGTTTACTTATGACTTTCTTTTGTATATTGAGCATATATACAGAGAGGCAATATAGGGTATTAGCTAGAGAGCTAAGATTCAGAGCCAAGGAGACAGCATTTCAGGTCCTGACTTTGACATGCTGGCCATGCAACCTTGGAAAAATCATTTCATCTAATAGTGCTTTAAACATGTTAGCAGATAAGACGCCAGTCTGCATTGGTAGAAAGAATTTTCTCTCCTGGGAATTCCCTATAGCAATGACATTACAGGTCCAGTTTCTACTAGCTTTATTTTTATATGTTAAACACACACACATATATGAATAGTCTGGCCAAGTGGATTGAAAACTCCTTGAAAGGAAGGACTTTTTTATTTTTGTCTTTGTAGCTCCAGAGACTGGCACCATGGCTGGCACATAGTGAGTACTTAATAACTGTTTTTGAATTTGTTGATTGGCTGGCTACAACTTGTAAGGATCTAGGTAGATTCCTTCAGTTTTGGGAGAATCTGTGTGGCTGGAGTTTCTGGACCTGAGTATCAAAGAGGATGGAGTATTGGAACTGGACTCAGAAAGATCTGAATTGAAGTCCAGCTTTGAACACTTTGGACAGCTGTGTGACCCTATGCAAGTCACTTGACCTTTGCTTTAGTTTCTTCATATATGAAAAGGGGATAATAATAGTGCCTATCTCCCAAGATTGCGGTGAGGATCAAATGAGATGATATTTGTAAAGTACTTTGCAAACCTTAAAGTACCATATACATGTTAGCTATTAGTATTATAGCCTTTAAATTCAAGAATTCTCATTGAAGTGAAGAACTACTCACATCCACTGACTTGTTGTGTTTCTGAGTCTGGGAGGTATGGGTTGAAAGAGGGGGCTAGATTTCACTTGTGTAGTTAGCAGAGCACGTCCCCAGACCAGTTGCCATTTTGGTTATACAAATGTCCAGGGCACAAAGAGTCATGAGATCTGAGGACTTTGGGGTGGAGGTAGATCAAACTTAGCAAGAAGATCAGAGGGGCAGTTGGGTGACTCAGTGGATTGAAAGCTAGGCCTAGAGGTGGGAGGTTGTAGGTACAAATTTGGCTTCAGACACTTTCTAGCTGTGTGACCCTGGACAAGTCACTTAACCCCATTGCCTAGCCCTTTCTGCCACAATATTGATTCTAAAACAGAAGGTAAGGATTTTAAAAAATAAAAAAATAAAAAATAAAAACAATAAAAACATAAAGATCAGTAATCAGGGCTACCCGGATGAGTCGAGTTCTCTAGACCCTTCTGATTCTCTTTAGTTCCCTGTATCATTTCTGAATTTATATTTTCCTTTCTGGTATGAATAAACCCTGATGGAGCACCCTTGTTGTCCAGAGTACATGACTAAGAAACCCAAAGTGGAGTAAGGCAAGATGAATAAAACCAGCTCCGCCCCCCCCCCGCCCCCCCCAGGGAATAGTTAGGAAACTTGCTCTGTTTTAGCTATGGATGAGATTTAGATTACAGTAAGAGGAATCAGATCTTCAAAGTATCATTCCCTTTGAAACTAAAATGCCTACTTAAGGCAGCTCTGTGCAGGGCAGGATGGGGTGGGGAAGAAGAAGGGAGAAAGATAGGAGAGAATGGAGGGTGGAACTTTGGGGACAGGGAATACAAGGGCCCAAGATGAGGGGAAAAGAGGAATTCAGGACCCAAGGAGTTAGGACTGATTGACTGGTAGAGAGGGACTTGAGAAGTACTGGATATCGCTTCAGAGGGATGAATGAGTGTGTGGCCTGAGGGAGGAGAGGGAACCTGGGGAACATATTCCTAGGAGAGGGAGTCACAGAAAAAGAATGAGGGGAACCAGGGGAAAGAAGGGGAGCTGGGCTCCAGAAAGAGAAAAGTAGAGGAAAGGACAGGAAAGAGAATGTTAAAGGGAGTATCAACAGACATAGCAAAAGAAATCACCTTTAGTCTCAGAAAAGACAGGAAAACTCATGTGATCCAAGGAGTTGCTTCCATTCTCTTTTCCTAATGAGAATAATTTGTGGGAAAATGTGTTCTAGACTAGTCTCAGTGCCATCCATGGTCTGAGCTCTCCCAGGTCTATCACTATAGGAAGGTCTGGGTTCAGCCTCATCCATCCCTTGAGAATGAGTTTCATTGGCTTCTCTCTTTTTCGTTTAGTGAAAGGGTCTTGCTCTCTGTAAAACCTCTGCCTGATGCCCACAGAGTTCTCTGCCCCCTTCATGTTTTTTACTTATTTCTGTCACTGACTCCCACCCCCACCCACCTTCCCCACTGGGTACTTACCAAGCTGCCCATTTCGGGAGTCATCACATCCACAGTTGTCAAAATCTCCAAGGCTGCAGTTTCGAGTCAATGTGTACATGACCCCAGCAGAGCTGATAGCATGCACAAAGGCTGTCTCTCGATTGGCTGTCAGGAATCAGAATGAGGACATCTAGAGGGGAATGTAGGCTGCTTCCCCTTTGATGTCCCTCATGGCAGCCTCAGAAGCCATGCAACTGAACCCACACAGGGAAGCAGGAATCCTCAATGGACAACTCCAACCTCAGAGAGGAAGCGCATCCCATTTTTAGACACCTCCAACTGAGATGAGCTCCCTGAAACTTCCCAGAGTGATACTAGTTCTTCCCTCTGGGGTCAAGCAAAATATATTGGATCCCTCTTGCCTATGATAATCAATCAATCAATAAACATTTATTGAGTGCCTACTATGTGCCAGGTTCTGTGCTAAGGGCTACAGAAACTTGAAGATAGCTATCACGTCCCTTCTAAGAATACTTGGGCTTGCTTGGAAGCCTGGTTACATGCTTGTATTTATTAAGCACCTACTATATTCTAGGCCCTGTTTTAACCTTCTGCAGGTTAAACATTTCAGGTTCATTAACAGATTCTTAGTATATGGATTATAGAATAGGATAGTACATCACACATGATATATAATAGAATACTATAGCATATCACTCCCCTGCTTTGATCTGCTCTATGCTCCATTCCCCAAGCTTTCTCACCTCCTTTCCTTTTGTTCCCTCTGGCCCTAGAACAGCTTGTCTGTTCTCTGCTTTCCTCTGACATTTTGCCAGTGGTGCCTTCTGGGAACCCAAGGAAAGATGCCTAGCTAAAGTGGGAACTGGGAATGGGTCTGGGAGGAGACAAAGCCTGGAGGCAATTGAAGAAGATGAGTGTGAGGAGCCTGCTGTGTGAGCCTGAGACAGGTTTGTTCCAGGATAGCTGTAGCCTGAGGGAAACAAAGCTCTGGCCTTCAAGAATGATCCATCTCACCTGGTCCTTCTAGCCTCTTACTGAACCTTTGAGCAAGTGCTATGGATGTGTCTATGTGTATACATGTGTGCTTGCATGCATAGGTTACTTGGAAGGATGATTCCTATTCAAGCTTGATGCCCATCACCAAGCAAACTAGATTCAATTAAAAAAACATTTATTAAGTGCTTATTTGAGCATGACACTGAGAATACAAACATTAACCCCACATCCATCGGCCATCTTCTCCCCTGATAATATAGGACATTGTGGGTGCAGAGAATGGGACAGAATAAGGATGAACCAGTCCTGGAAATCAAGGTCCACAGGGTTGTAGGAAGGCTGTAGGAAGAGTAGGGAACAACTTTTCTAGGTAGACGAGATCTCAAAGAAGGAGCTGAATGGAGGAAAGAGGCCAGGGCCAGTACAAAGGAGAATGTGGCTGTGTTCAGGGCTGGGCCAGGATATGGGGCTCTAACCTGTGGCCAAGGGGTCCCAGGAGCTGCGGCTGAGGCTTTCCTTACCACTGCGTAGCCCGCCATGACTGGACAGCTGGAGTGCTCTCTCAGGACAGTTCCATCGATCCCAGGCAAACTGGTATTTGCATTCTTCAATACCACTCTGAGCACCAGCGGCCACACTGCTAGAATAGATCAGATAGGCCTGCAGGAAAGATAGTGTTGGTGTGCACAATGACCTGGGTTAGTCAGTCAGTTACCTGGTATTTATTAAGCACCTACTATGTGCTAGGCACTGTTTTAATCACCAAGGAAACAGAGAAAGGCAAAGATAGTCCCTATTCTCAAGGAGTTCACAGTCAGGCAGGAGACAACATGTAAACAGCTATAATCAAACAAGAATATATACAGGTAAGACAGGGACAGGACTCTGAAGAGTCAGACTGTTCCCATGCCTGTCAAAAATAACTCTTTTCCCCACTCCACCAGCCTCTCCTAACACATGAACACAGGGCTGCTGCCTTCATCATTACTGGCTCATATTTCCCCTCACCATGTGTTAGCAGAGCAGGGAGATCAGGACAGCTGACCCTGGAGGACTGAGGAGGGGGAGGTAAAGGCAGCAGGAAAGGAAGAGGAAAGGGGTTAGTAGCCCTTGGATCTTGGAGCTGCCCATAACCTGCACATATCACCAAGAAGACGCAGAGCTCTTACTGTTGCTTTCCCAAACTAATAAGATTAGACTTATTTTGAAAATCTATATTATATTAAAGGAAGAAATTAGATTATGATAGGATTTCATCCCAACAGGGCAGCACCACAATGGATGAGCCATTTTCTGATCCCTCCAGTTTCTAATGCTTCCTTCTCTCCTTTACTTGCCTATTATTTTCCACTTATTGTTTATGCACATATGTGTACATGTCCTCCCCTATAGACTACTGTAAGCTCTTTGAGGGTGGAGAGTATTTAATTTTGAAATTTCTGTATCCTTAGTGCCTAGCCAAGGACCTGACCCAGAGATGCTTACTAGGTGTCTGTTGATTGACTAGTTCCTGATTATCTCTCTGTGTATGGATGTAGATCTTCCTCAGAGGAGTCACATGTGGGGCCCATTCCATCCAAGAATTGGTTGTGATAAATCTGTGTCGTGAGCCTAGTAACAACTATAACCTTGACAGAACTTTTTGGCCTTGGAGAGAGTTCTCTAGTGGGCTGCCCCAAAGATTGGTCCTCTTTCTTATTGTGTCAGGGTTAGGAGTTTTCAGGTTCCAATAATCTACAAACCCTACCCCTTCGTGGCATTGTGGGAAGAGCACTGAGTTGGAGTCTGATTAGGAATCCCAGTTCTGCTCTCTGTTGCCTATATGACTTTGGAAAAATGATTTAAATTCTCTGGGTCTTGGCTTCCTTATTTACCAAATGAGAGGGTTGGACTAGATGATCTCTAAGGATTCCTCTATCTCAAAATCTATTTGAGCATAAGAAGAAAGGGAGGAGTATCTTGTCCTGGAAGATAAAGTAACATGAGAGTCAGGACTCCATATGGATCTCCTAGCTTGCCATTCTGCCTTTAGTCAATCATTTTGTCTGTGTTTTAGTTTTTCTATCCAAAATGGACATTCCTGGTGGCTGCCCCATCCTTTAACACATGGCTAAGTATCATAGGTAATATTGTTCTAATTTGAATTATTATATCTCCCCATTCCAAACAACAAGTTTCCTGCCCCAGCATCAGCTTTGCTCCACCCCCTCCCCATCAACACTAAATCTATGTATAAATAGACCTCTGGGAGGAGCCATGACTCTCCAGAGATGTGGTCTGTGTGATGAACACTGCACAGGGCAAGGACGGGCCAACATCAATCTTCCTTGATTATCCTGCCATTAATAATGCTACCAATTATAGCAGTCAAGGACTGTGAACCAACACCTCTTTAATATAGTTGCTCTCTTTTATTTCAACATTGCAACAAGGATTTGCTGAGCATCTACTGTATGGGTAGAGTACCACTGTGGATGCTGAGAGAGAAAGACAAACAAATAAAACACAGAGTTAAATGATGGTTTGCAAGCTGGATCTATGATGTTCAGAGCTAAGCAACAGTTTATAGAAGCCTTATCAGAATGTTCTGGTGGGCTGAAAGTTTAATATGAGCCAATAGTGTGGTACGCTCTCCCCTTCCCCCAAAAGGGGTAATGATATCTCCAACAAAGGAGGGGACCATTTTGCCAGACTGTCTTGGTTTAGCTAGGAGAATGGAAGACTTAAGTTGTATGTGATAGCTTCTTCCTATGATATGGTAGAATATAAGTGGCTGAGGGGCAATCTCCTCTCTTGAAGGATCTTATGCCTGTGCAGGGACATTGATGTGGGGACAGATTATTAATATAAGAGAGTAGAATTTCATAGAAAAGGTTCAAACTAGATTCCTAAGAGAGGTATGAGGAAGAAAGAACCGTTCCCATTGGCTGGACTAGAGGTAGGGGGCAGAGGGTCAGAGAAGGCTTCCTGTGGAAAGGGGCATCTGAGTTGGTCCTGAAAGGAAAGGCAGGATTTGGAAATGGAGAAGTAGGGAAGACATTATAGGTAGAGGGATAGTGTGAACAAGGACAGGAGAGTTTGTCCCCACCCCCACCTCTGGGAAAAGGTGACAGCCAATGGAAAAATTGATGGGGTATCAAAAAGTGGCCAAAAATTAAAGGTAGAAGACTAAAGGGGATAATCAGAAGTTTCTCTTACCTTGGGACCAGTCATCAGGAAATTATTGACTGACCTAAAATAGACAGAGACCAGAATGTAAAAAGAGACACCAACTATCCCCTCCCCCAAGTAGCTGCTTCTTTCCTATCTACCATCTCACTACCCTCCTCTGATTTCCACATTCAGGTTCTGCTCCATCAAACACTTTGGATACCTGCTTGACACATTCCTCTCCCATGTCTCATCTCACTCAGCTGAACCCCCTGTCCAGGCCATCTAAGATCACTTTCTAACTCCCAATTGTTTTTCCAATTTGATTCTGCAGACCTTAGCCTGCAGAGCCCCATCTTGCTGTTCATCCAATAAGAAGTATTTATTAAGCTCCTACTATGTGCTGAGCACTGTGCTTGGTTCTGGGGATATAAAAATAAGGAATACAAAACCCCTCCACAAAAAAAGCACAAAATTCTCAGCAATCTCAAGATGTTCCCTGCCACAAAAGCCCATTAGAAGCATATACACACAATATGGCAGCAAACAATGAATGTTTTCCCTTAGAAGAATCAAAATTGTTGATGACCCAAAGGCTAATAAAAAAAAAAAA